>NW_007248111.1:193176-248176 GCF_000164805.1 Carlito syrichta
GAGATGAGGTCTCACCAAGTTGCCCAGGCTGGTCTTGAACCTATGGGCTCAGGCAATCCTCTCATCTCGGCCTCCCAAAGTACGGAATTATAGGCGTGAGCCACCATGCCCAGTCTGTTTTTCTACATACAATTAAAGTTCCTCTAAAACATATGAAAAGTGATCTCTCTGATTCAGCAAATGAGCTTTCATTTGCAAAGTATATATTGTTCCTCTGAAGGCTTATTGCTTTATGAAACTTGTATGTCCAATGGATGTTAAAAAAAAGCATGGAAGCAAAGATGGAAATTCACTTTATCAAATTGTCAGAGATGAGACCATTATAGCTTTTCAGAATATTCTTGATGTTCTATTTGTGATTACACTGTTCTTCCATTTTTGCAGTCCGGATATTCCCTAGGTAGTGGGCCTCACTGATGTCTCCTTCCTGTGATTCACTCAGATTTGCATGGACTATACACTAATTAACGACTATTCATGCCTTCTCTTATGCAGTCTACTTTCTCCCTGCGATCTAGCTGTCTCACATGGGAGCGCATCTTATTTCTGAAGTTCAGTGTCTCTCAGGTGAGAAGGGAGTCCTCAAGGCTGAAGTTACTTTCAACCACATTCTCCCTATTCTGTCCTCACTTCCACTGCTTTTTTTTTTTTTTTAATCCCGGATATCATGCAGCCATGAAGAAGAACAAAATAATGGCCTTCGCAGCAACTTGGATGCTGCTGGAGACCATTACACTCAGTGAACTATCACAGAAACAAGAACTGAATTCCACAGGTTCTCAGTCATAAGCAGGTCCTGATCACTGGTCACACTAGCACAAGAGTGGGATCAGCAGACACTGGACAGTCCTAGGGAGGGAGTCACATGGCAACATGCTGGGTTCCTTGTCCACTATCAGGGGAGAGAGGGCCAGCTAGAAGCCCAAACTTCACCTGCATGCAACCTACTTATGTAGTAAATCCCCACTTGTACTCCACCACTCAAAATAACATAAAATAAAATAAAAAAGTCATTCCCTATTTCACCTTTCACCAAAGTATACTTTGCTAGTTTGGGAAGATTTACAATCTTATGTCTACATTTAAATAGATGGACCAAGTATGTGAATGAGATCCTAGTAGAAACTGCAATCATTTTCTCACAAGTGTTAAGCAACATGTTTCTAAACTCATTAAAATAGAACACGTATTACACAAGCAGCTTATATCCAGCAAGCCATCATTTAATTCAACCATAAATTATGGAATCTTGTGAAAAGCACTCCTCCTGTGTTTCCTTCTTTCTGGGCTGGGGAAGGTGTGAGGTGTGCATAGAGAGGGAGATGGAGTTTTGAGGGAAGTGGGGTGTCTTTTCTGACTCTGTCCTTACATGTTAAACTTCCTGACCATAACAGAAGCTACTCATATGTATGAAGAGGATAAGTCATCTATGTCTCAGGACTTTTTCATGGAAAGTTAAATTGTATCCAGCTGCTCCAGCTGTTTTCATTCCACATTTGAATGCTTACTATTTTACTGAGCTGGGAAAGCAGCTATGGAGTGCTTCATGTATCATTCTAAAGATGGAAATTCTTGGGCCTGCATCATGACTCATGCCTATAATTCCAGCACTTTGGGAGGTCGAGATGAGGGGATTGCCTGAGCTTACAGGTTCGAGACCAGCCCAGGCAACTTGGCGAGACAACATCTCTACAATAAATCAAAACATTAGCTGGGCGTGGTGGCACACCCCTTTAGTTCCAGCTACTTGGAAGGCTGAGGTGGAAGGATCGCCTGAGTCGGCAGGCTGAGGTTGCAGTGACCATGAGCGTGCCACTGCACTCCAACCTGGGAGACAGAGTGAGACTCTGACTCAAAAAAAAAAAAGAAAAGAAAAGAAAAACAAAGGGGGTGCCCCAAGTCTGTGCCTCCACTGCTGGTGAAAATGTGTAATAAAGATAGTTTGGAGGTCCCTGTCAAAAAAAAAAAAAAAGAAAAAATAATGATATCTACAAAGACAAAAAATTAAATCAACATTCATTATGTGTGTGTGTATTAGATATTATATAAACAAAGCCTTTATTTGTTGCTTTGATTTTTTTTCTTTTTACTAAATTTGTTATCTTGGTGTTTGAAAACATTTATAGTATATAGCGCAGTTTTTCTGTTGTGAGGCAGTTTGAAGGATACATGGATTATAATGTTTTGCTTTTTGAGCCACTTTCTGTATAAATTGTTTTGATCTAACCAACCAGACTATTTCTTATCATTCAAAATTCAAAACACTTAGAAAGTGTTCTCTCCCATCTTTGAGCCCCCCACCCCCCAGACACCTAGCTCTCCTCCTCGCAGGCAATGTTAGTAGCTTCCTGTGTTGATTTCCCAGAGATAATTTATGCTTTTTAAATTTAACACTATATCTTATAGAGCTTTCTATATCAATTCGTATAGAATGTCCTCATTTTTTTATGGCTTCATATTGTACTGCATGGATCTACCACAATTGATTTAAACAACTTATTCTTTTTTTTTTTTTTTTTTTGAGTGCAGCAGCACACTCCTGGCCACCGCAGCCTCGCCCTGCTGGGCTCTGGCGATCCTTCCGCCTCAGCCTTCCAAGTAGCTGGAACAACAGGCACGCACTACCATGCCCAGCTAATTTTTGATTTATTGTAGAGATGAGGTCTTGCCAAGTTGCCTGGGCGGGTTTCGAACCTGCGGGCTCAAGTAATCCACTCGCCTCGGCCTCCCAAAGCGCTGGGATTACAGGCTGAGCCACCGAGCCCAGCCAACAACTTATTCTTAATGAAAATTTAAATATTTTCAAATATTTTACTATGACAAGCAATGATGTCATGGGTAATTTTGTATATGTGTCATTCCGCACATGTGTATTTCATTAGACTAAATTTCTAAATATAGAATTGCTATATTAAAGGTATATTCATTTATAATTTTGATAGATGTTTTCCAAATTGCCTAAAGGATAGATTTCAGTTACTTTTTTCTTAACTATTTGCATAATGCAAATTATTCTATAAGCCGATTTTTAAATATTCTGTAGTCACACCCTAGAAAATTGAATCTTATGGTCCATAATAAGCAACCATCTTGGTGGAATGATTTAAGGAGCACTGAGTATTTTACTAGGCCAACTATCTGGAAGAACCAGGCTGTCATGATGTCATTAGAAGCAATCCTTAGAAGTTTTCTATATGATAATCATACTAACTGCTCTTATTTTTTGGTTACAATAGTTACTAGTATTTCTATCATGAAAATCATAAAATGCCTCTCCAACGCTTTTTTTCTTGTTTACACTTCTTTCTTATTTGTTTAAAGACTACACTGACATATTTTTACTGTTACAAGCTGTGAAGCATTCACGTTACTTGGAATATAGATATTATTATGGGAGAGTGAGCGAGAAAGAAAGGGAAATACAGTTTAACTTTTCAGTTTTTCTGTAAAACCCCCTGGAAGATTCTAGATTTTAATGAAGATGTCATTGTGAATCTTCATGGCCACTGTTTTGTGACCTTGATCCTGCCGATGAAGTTAATTTTGTCTGGGTAGATGAATGTCACTCTGAAAAAATGACTATTGTGCTCTGTGGGCACATGGTGTCACACCCCACTGAAGCAATGCACTGGATACAGGACTGTGATACTCTGGCCCCAGTTGAAGACTGATTTAAAATATGTCATTTCTGCTTAGACTAAATGGTAGTGTTGTCAGTTGTGATAATCTAGGAAGGAAGATTCCACCCCCCCAACCCCCACCTCCTCCCGCCAAGAGTTGACAGTATTTGCTAGCTCTTTTTATTTTTCCTGGAAGAAGGTTGGTAAAGTCTCAGGAAAACCACTCCCTTGTCTCAGAGGGTTGTGATGTGGGTGGAATGGGGGGGCAAAAAAGGTAAGGTTAAAAAAAGGGAAGCAGGAAAGGGCCTCTTCAGAGAAAAGTTAGTAACAGAGAAGTCAGATGGTAGGAATAGGCAACCTACTAGGAGGCAACATATTCACAACTTTAGAGGCTTCTAATACTAGTGACTTACAGGACATTCCTGCAGTCCAGCTGAATTAGTGTCAGAGAAGTTGAACTCAGCAATCACAGCAGACTAATCCGCTCTGGGCTGGTGGGATGAGGGAACCATGTTCATAACAAGGCAGCTGGCTTCTACTTAGTACTAGCGTTTTGCTTTTATTGTGCTTAGTGAAGTACTAGGGGCTTCATACCTGTGTGCATGACTTTTAAAAAACACTTTTCATATCAAAGTGCTAGGTGAATATGCCCCAGGGCCACAGGTTTCAATTATTTCTGTATTGCAAATGAAAAATGGAGTCTCATAAACAGCTCAAGGACCTGAGAGATAAAACACAAGGTTTTGGGCAGAATGAATTTATGAACACAAGACTCCATTTCCCACTGTAAACTTCTAACATGAAATCCCGGTGACTCTTCTGACAAAAAACATTTTTTCCCTCTCTCCTTAATCTGTGTTTGCTATCAAACATGAAAAAAAAAAAACTGTGATAGAAAAAGAGAGATCTGTGATTTTGGTTCATGTGAAGCAGCTCTACAAGCAAGTTCTTGTCAAGTCAACAAGCTTGTGTATGTTTGGGCATGGAATGGAGAGTGCTAATGCCAAATCCATCATGATAACCCAGGTGATAAGCTGATAGAAATAGGGGATGGAACATTAGGAAGGCCAGATCAAACAGTAAGAAAAGTTGCAAAGGAACTGGATTCTCTAATTAGTAGACTTAGGATTTTCTGTCTAGATGGTTATTGGAGCTTCTGTTCTAACTTTCAGAGAATCTCTTTCTGTTAGGATAATATTACACGTTTATTTCAACAAGAAAGCACAGACCTGGAGGATTAGGTAAATCCAAGTCTGAGTCCCAGCTCTGTCACTTTTTAGCTGTGTGCATTTAGACAAATGGCATCACATCTGCAAACCTTAGTTTTCACATCTGGAGGACAATTGTTATGACGGATCATCTCTGTAAGGACTAAATAGGGTGATTTATGCTAACCACCTTCCTTCCACAATGCCTGAATTCTTTGGGGGTTAGTCTTCTTTCTTCTTTCCTCTTTCTGACTAGACAGACCTATGCAGTTGAAGTTCTAAGTTCGCATATATGTTCCAGAAAAGATTTAAGATGGCTATCACTTGGCGATTGAACCCAATGGTTTCCTAGTGAAGTTTAAGAATGAGAAAATATATATATTTTTATTTTTCATGAGCGATATTTTGGAATTAATAAAGTTTGCTTTTTCTTTCTTCCATGCTATGCATTTTATTTGACTATCTTTGAGGTCAGCGGCCTGAAAACCTGCTGGCAAATTGCACAACATTGTGAACATACTCAATGTCACTTACAATAAAATGTATGTGTATTGTACCACAATTTAAAAAAAAGAAAAAAAATAGAAATAGTCTTCTTTCTTTCTTTCTTTCTTTTCTTTTGGAAAGCAGGAGTTTATTAAGAAGACAAAAAAACTCCCAAGTGGGAGGAGACCTGAAAGAGTTGCCTAGTCTTCTTTTAAAAAACCATATTAACAAAGCTCATGATTCCACATGAATAATATCTGTTCACCCATTGCTTTATAGCTAAAAATTAACAGCTGACACAAATTTAAAAATATCTGAAGAGTTTGGATTGTGAGGAATATCTTTAAGGACTCATTTACTGCAAAGATGTTTATCACAGAATGATTAGTAACGGTTAAAAATGGAAAGTAATCTAAATGACTCATATCAGGAAAATAGATACTAGAAATAATAATTAAGACTTATTGAGCATTTACTTTGTACCAGCTACTCTTTTAAGTATTTTACATGTATTAACTCATTAAATCCTCATAATAAAACTTTGAGGTATACAATACTATTATTCACATTACAGGTGAGGAACATGCACAGAGGTGTTAGTAAATTGCACAAATTCACATAGCTGGGAGGGGCAGAGCAGAATTTCCACGTGGGCATGTGGTCTTGGAGTCCAAATGTAATATATTAAAATAATGCAATATGTATAACTCTTTTTTTTGTGAGTTGGAGTCTCACTCTGTCACCCAGACTGGAATACAGTGGCCGCTTCCGCCCACCGCAGCCTCAACCTTCTGGGCTCCGGCGATCCTTTCACCTCAGCCTTCCAAGTAGCTGGAACTACAGGTACGGGCTACCACACTCGGCTAATTTATTTTTTATTTATTGTAGAGATGAGGTCTCGCCAAGTTGCCCAGGCGGGTCTCGAACCCGCGGGCTCAGTCAATACACTCACCTCAGCCTCCCAAAGTGCTGGGATTACAGGCTGAGCCACCGAGCCTGGCTATGTGTAACTCTTAAAGTAATGTCTAAAACTTTTTTTTTTTTTTTTTTTTTTTTTTTTGAGGAATGGTCTCACTGTCGCCCAGGCTGGACTGTAGTGGCACAATCATGGCTTACCACAGCCTTGGCCTCCTGGGCTCAGGTGATCCTTTGGCCTCAGCCTCCCGAGTAGCTGGGACTATAGGTGTATACCACCAGACCTGGATAATTTTTTGATTTTTTTTATAGCGATGAAGTCTTGCTATGTTGCTTAGTCTGGTCTCAACTTCTGGGCTCAAGCAATCCTCCTACCTCAGCCTCCTTAAGTGCTGGGATTATAGGTGTGAGCCACAGCGTCCAGCCCAAAAAAATATTCTGATGGCATAAATATTATTATATTACAACAAACAAAAATGGCTGGATAACAATTTTATGTACAATGCAGTCTCAACTTTGGAAAAATCTATGGAAAAAATGCAGAAGGAAAACGTTTATAACGGGCTGTCTCTGAAAGAGTAGGGTCACAATTACTTATTTTCTCTTGTGTATATTTTTGATACCTTATGAATTTCTTCAGTTAATTAAAATTCTATTTTATTTTATTTATGTTTTTATTTTGTTTAAGTTTGAGTCACTCTGTCGCCCATGCTGGAATGCGGTGGCATGCTCGTGGGCACCACAGCGTCGATCTTTTGGGCTCAGGCACTCTTTCTGCCTCAGCCTTCCAAGTAGCTGGAATTACAGGCACACACGACCATGCCCAGCTAAATTTTTTTGACTTATTGTAGAGACAAGGTCTCATCAACTTGCCCAGGCTGATCTTGAACCCCTGGGCTCAGGCAATTCTCTCACCTCTGTCTCGCAAAGTGCTGGAATTACAGGCATGAACCTCCATGCCAGGCAAAATTCATTTTATATTCAGAAAAATAAACTATTTACGATAGCATCTTATTTACTGAGCATTTTAATGAAATTATAAATTATTTCACATAAGTAAAATATTGGTTTAGCTTTGGAAAGGACTATGATAAAGTAATTTAATTTAGTTTTCCAGTCATGCTTAAATCCATTCAATAGCATATATTTCAAGAGGTTTTAAAGTTACATATGAATACACCCTTCTGTTGATGGAAAACTCACTACTTTCGCAAGGCAATACAATCCATTATATAAAGAGTTTTTACTCTGAAAACTTCTAAACACTAATCCCTTGTGAAAAAAAACTTAAAAAAATTTTTTTTTCTAAATTGTATGCATGTCAATCCATGGTCACCACAGGGTCCTAGGTCCCAACTTTGGAGTAGGACCTGGGAACCTGGGAGTATTCTATTCCTGCCTGAATTCATCCCCTGAGATACAACTCTCTATCCTGAGACACAACTATCTATCCTGTCCCCAACTCTTTCTGGGTTTCCTAGTCTGAGAGGATCTATACTCACATTCTTCTTCTAGTTTATATGGCCATACATGGCCATTTGATTTTTATGCCTACCATTTCAAGCAAGCCATGTCACCTACTGTCATAAACTGGCCCAGTTAGCACCTCATAGAAGAAAATCCCAGCAGTGATAATCTTGTAATGTTTCTTGCTGTGCAGGATGATATTCTTGATAAGTAGAACATACAGAACTTTCTATTATGACAAATAATAGCCTCCACTGATTGAGCAGTTCCTATATACCGAGCACAGTACTGGATCCTTTAAAAACATGATCACTTTTCATCGTTATTATCATTTTCAGGTAAGTATTCTTCCCATTTTGCAGATGTTGCTAATGCTAGTGAAGGGTGAGACCCTTTCAAGTGGGGAGGTTAAATAATTGACTCAAAGTCACAGAGTCAGTGAATGGCAGTTAGGACTACAATCCAGGTCTTTCTGACTCGATTTCAATGCTCTTTCAATGTCACCACACTGCTTCTCCACTTAAGTGATAACTTTTTTCTTGATGACTCAAAATCATAATGATGAACATCAGTGAGTGTGCTGTGTTGTAGAACAGTGGCATCTTCAGAGGCTGTAGGTTGACAGGTCACAGAGAGTGTGCTTTGGAGTTCTTCTGAGTAGCTTCTCATAATGAGGCTGTCAGGTGTCCCTCTGCTGCTTTTGAGTGTGCCAGGCTCATTATATTTTCTGATATGTAACTTCTTATTTCTAGGACTATGGGCTGGAATTCGTTAACCAAATGTGTTAACAAGCTGCATTTCAAGGAGGATTCAGGAAGCTTTGAGGGAAGGTTTGAGGGGCTTCTCTTTTGTGTTCTTTCAAGCACGTATATGTTAATGGGTGTGCTTTGCCCATTCTAAGCTGTGTTTTATAGAGTTGAGCTTGCTTAATAAATAAGATGGAGTGTGGCTTTAAGCAGGTTATCAAAGTCTTATCAAGCTATAGCCCAGGGGACAGATTTTACAAATACACTTATCATATCAAACGTTGTCTGTTAAAAGCAGAAAAATAACATTTCTCTATGTCTGCTTACTTACCATTGCTTCTGCTGTAAATCTTATTCCTATTTGTGCATGCTTTGGGGAAGGATAGCTATACATCTCTATTTCCCAGAGCTAGTCTCCGTTAATAATTATAATAACTATGTATAATTAATACTTATTAATAAAAAAGAGTTAGAGGTGATAAGGTATGCATTCACCCCAAATTTATGATAATATTGATTTTGTAGGGCTCTGTTTCCATGGGTCTGTCCATTGCAGAATCAGATACTTTGAGCCTTAGCCTCGTGGTATTCAAGAGTCTTTGCTATGATATTTTTCTTGGCTTCTTGTTTCTTAGTCTGTTGGGCTATGGGACACTTACTTTTTCTCTGTAAAGAAACAGGAGCATATAAATCTACTATTTTTTTTTTTTTTTTGAGTTGGAGTCTCACTCTGTCACCAAGGCTGGAGGGCAGTGGCACACTCCTGGCCACGGCAGCCTCAACCCGCTGGGCTCCTGCGATCCTTCCGCCTCAGCCTTCCAAGTAGCTGGAACTACAGGTACATGCTACCATGCCTGGCTAATTTTTGATTTATTGTAGAGACGAGGTCTTGCCAAGTTGCCAGGGTGGGTCTCAAACCCGTGGGCTCAGGCAATCTTCTCGCCTCGGCCTCCCAAAGTGCTGGGATTACAGGCTGAGCCATCGAGCCCAGCCTACAATTTTCTAAGTTGTTAAAATTTTAAAAATATTTTCAGGTTTTCCTGATGCCAAGTTAATCTAGTCAAAGGCCCAGTTCCTAAGGGAAGGTAATGAAAAATTGAATAACCTTGAGAGAAGGGGAAAGAAAGAAGAAGAATGAACAGAAGAAGGAGAAGGAGGAGGAAGGGGAAAGGAGAGGAGAGAGAAGATTCATTCCAAGTTCTGAATCCTGATGGCTTCTGGCATTACCAGATATAAGATGAGCTCAGGCTCAAATTGATATAGATTAAATTAGAGGAATAAAGACCACGTTTACACAATACCTATTATCCAAATGAAAATCACTTATTCAGTCTAGACTCAAAATATTTCAAAGAATCAGATCTACAGTATTGCATAAACATAAAACAGCTTAGTATTATCCTCTTGGTTCTGTACAGATTAATAAGTGATTTTCACAGAAATGCACATAATTTTCAGGTTTCATGCTCTACTCAAGATGGAAGTATGAAGAAAGTGCTACAAGTCAGAGTAATGACTAGGGACAAGTCACTGGAATCTTTTGAGGTCAAATCCAGCCACTCCTAAGTGTGGCTACATTCAAGCAACTCCTGCCATGTTCCTGGATAGAGATGGGTGTAGGTCATGGAGAATCTCAGAACCAAGAAGAGAACAACAATACCACTTGTCGAGCACCTATTGTATACCAGTCACCATACACACATTCTCTCTGATCCTCTGAATAACTCTGAAACATAGGTATTACGTTCTTTTGTAGATGAGGAAGTTAGCTTCAGAGAATATAAGTAACACTCCCAAGATCATCTGGCTGGATTTCAATTCGGTCTCTCTGTTTTCAAAGAAGCTCTTTCCAGTATATTCTGTTATGTCTCTAGAAAGAGGACCATCTAAAGTCATTTCTGGAACTGTAAACTTCTTTTTATAAGCAACCATTGTCATCTCCCTAGTAGGAAGTGTCCTCTACGAATGCCAACAATAATGCCACTCAGAAGACCCTGCTTGGTATCCTGGCTGCTGGTGTCCATGGTCTACCCCTCCTATAAACGACACATTCCTCAAGGAGCCTGAGACCATGTCTTCTTTAATGTTGTATTTTTATACCACAGCATATCCTTGAACATAGTAGGTGGTAGAGAAATACTTGTTGAATAAATGAGTATCACATAGTAAGTAATATTGAAATTTACTTACTATGAAACTCACTTGAGCAGGAACATGAGCAGCAACTGGCTTTCTTTCTTTTCTTTCTTTCTTTCTTTCTTTCTTTCTTTCTTTCTTTCTTTCTTTCTTTCTTTTGTTTAATAGCAGTAAATTTTTTATTGAGGTGAAATTCATGTAACATAAAATTAACCATTTTAGAGTATATGATTCAATTAACATTTAGTACATTCAAATGTTCTGCAATGACTACTTTTATCAAGATCCAAAACATTTTCATCTTTCCCAAAGAAAACCTATACCTTAAGCAGTCACTCCCCTTTCCCTGCTTCCATCAGCCTATGGCAACCACCAATCTGCCTTCCGTCTCTATGAATTTTGCTATCCTGGATTTTCATATACATGGAATCCTACAACATGGGACTTTTTTTGTCTATCTTTCTTCACTTAGCATAATGTTTTCAAGACTCAACCATGTTGTAGCATGACTATGCTAAGAAGGATGGAAACATTAGAACCCTTGTTCCTTGCTGGTAGAAATATAAAATGGTGCCACTATTGTGAAAAACAGTTTGACGATTCCTCAAAAAGTTAAACATATGCCCTAACAGTTTTATTTTTAGGAATATACCCCAAATAATTGAAAATGGGTACTAAAAAAATATTTATGCACCAATGTTCATAGCACCATTACTTACAAAATCCAGAAGGCAGAAGCAACTCAAATGTCCACCAAATGGATAAACAAAATGTGGCATATCCACACAGTGGAATAATATTCAGCCATAAAAAAGAATGAAGTATTGATTCACGCTACAGCAACTGGCTTTCTAGAGCATTGCTTCTCAAGTGTGGCTGTGCGAAGGCATCACCTGGGGTTCCAGTTAAAATGCAGGGTTTGGGTGGGGCTCGGTGGCTCAGCCTATAATCCCAGCACTTTGGGAGGCCAAGGCGAGTGGATTGCCTGAGTCCTCGGGTTTGAGACCTGTCCTGGCAACTTGGCGAGACCTCGTCTCTACAATAAATCAAAAACTAGCTGGGCGTGGTAGCGCGCGCCTGTAGTTCCAGCTACTTGGAAGGCTGAGGCGGAAGGATCGCCGGAGCCCAGCGGGTCGAGGCTGCGGTGGCTGGGAGTGTGCCACTGCACTCCAGTCTGGGCGACTGAGTGAGACTCCAACTCTAAATAAATAAATAAATAAATAAAATGCAAGGTTTGCTCCAGTAGGTCTGAGTCTACATTTCTAACAAGCTGTCAGGTGATGTCCTGCTTCTGGTCTCCTGCCCACACTTTGACTAGCAAGAGCCTGGAATCGGAACAGTTAAGAAGAAAATTCTGTGGTAGTCTTTAGCACGGACCCGGGGCGATTCTGGGGAAACAAAAGGGACGTCGGCTTTAAGGGCAGATTTAGATGGCATTTGTTCAAATGGCTATAGGGAAAAGATCAGAAATTTGGGGGGATTTAGGAGACAGTTCCTTCAGTCAACAAGCTTTTATTAAGTAATTGCTCTGTGTAAGTCACTGTGCAAGTGATAGACACACCACTGGACATGTCATTCCTGGGTCTTGCTGTGGATTTGTGACTGTTATCAGTTTGCTATGTGTTCTCTGGCATTTGTGCTCAAACTGGATCATGTACAAGAATTACACAGAAAGTTCA
The DNA here is from genome assembly GCF_000164805.1 of Carlito syrichta. Taxonomy (NCBI): domain Eukaryota; kingdom Metazoa; phylum Chordata; class Mammalia; order Primates; family Tarsiidae; genus Carlito; species Carlito syrichta. The sequence goes on from NW_007248111.1 coordinate 205,434, forward strand.
TCGAAACACTCTTTTCTGGGTCTCGTTCCCAGAGATTCATAGGCAGCAAGTTGGGAGGGACCCATGATTTTGCATTTCTAACTGACTTCTAGGTGAAGTCAAAGCTGCTGGTCTGAAGCCCACACTTTGAGAATCACTGCTTAAAGGCAATAAACTTAATCCCTGAGGTAACTTTCAGCTCAAAACCAGAGCCTAAACACAGGACTTTAGATGAGCAGGCCAGAAATCTGTGTCGGTTAAAATAGAGTCCTTTATGCTTTGTGATCAGAGGAGAAGCCTAAGGTATCTACCAATAAATATGAAGCTCACCTTTAATGAGATAACTGGTTTAAATATATGAAATTGAAAGGAATGACATTGAAATGTTAGCTGTGTTAACTGTAGTCAATTCTAAATCATGTTTTCTTTATATACATTTTAAATTTAAAATAATAAATAGTGAATAAAATTTAAATACATTTAATATAATAAATAGATGATGATTTTTCTATGTAGAAAGTAAATTTTTAAGTCCAGGTCAACTACCTTCTCCATAACTATCTTCAACGAAATGACACATGAGTTTTTTTCAAACTTCTTCGTTCATAACAAGAGAGATGTCTTTTGGATTGTTTCCTAGTAATAAAGTCTTTGAAAGACAACTCTAGCGAAAATATATACAGACACATTGTAATTTAGCATTCTACGGGAAGTTTTTCATCGAAGGGCAACCTGTGTATACTTCTAAGGCACATAGCGGTCAGGAAGCATTAAGTGTGCGTGTGTGGGCATGTCTGTGCGTGAGTGTATACACATGCGTGTGTGTGTGGGTTTGACTGAATCAGTAGGACAAATACCATGAAATAATCAAGTTCTCATTGGCTTCTACCCATCTATCCCCCAGGGTTGTCCCCTGGTCATGGGGTTCCTTCTCTCCCAGTCCCCAGCCCACCCCCATGCAACACCCCCCGTCCCCCATAGGATCTCCTGCTTTGAACCACCCTCTCAGCAAAACTTCTGTTCCAGTCAGACCTGTATCTTCTCTTTTCCCTCCAGAGAACTAATTTGAAGGCCATGAAGACAGGTCATTTTCACCTATTTTTCCTGTAAACATCAAAAGCATCTAGTACGGGTCCGGCTAATGTTTCCAGAATGAATGTCACTAGCCTTTGTTGATTTTGCACACAGACTTCACCTCCCCTGACCCCTAGCAGACCCTTGTCCTCTCTCTCCTCAGAAAGTCTTCTTTCCTTCGCTCCATGAGGACTTTGGAGGCTGCTTCAGTCTTTTATGGAACATAATCTTCCTCAAGTCACTACTACATTGTAATCTCCACTCCATAGGTTAACACATTCTACTCTAGTTTCTTTGTGTACAAGAGTTTGATTTCCCAAGCAGATGACAAATTCCAACAAGATTTACTGCTCTAGGTTCTCCACAGTTTAAGAAGAAGAATGTCATTTTGAGATGAATTCCTGAATGCTCCCACCCTGACAATTGTTTTCTAGAACAAACTCTTCGTATATGTCAATTACTGTTAATGACCTGATGCGCTTTTTTCTATTATGACATAAACATTAAAAAAAATTCATATATCACTCTCCTCCTCAGTCCTACCCGTTCTACCCTCCCCTGGCTTAAACCCTTCAGTGGTCCTCTTCCTCCGGACAAAGAGGGACCTTTGTATCAGCCTGTGTTTACTCTCTGGTTGCTTCTCCCACCACTTAGTTCCAGTGCTGGATTCCACTAGGCCTGTGTTCATTCACTGGGTTGCCTCATCTTCTCTTTCTCCTGAGTGATGAATGTCCTCATCCCGTGCTAACACTTATTACTCTTTATTTAAATGGTCTTGTTTCTTGTCTGATTTCTATCTCGATTTTAAATATCTTTAGGATAGCGTTTGCTTATTATTCATTTATCACTTTTTTTGAGGAGGAGCTCTAAGAACAGTGTTTTTCATTAATATTTCTTCCACATTGAATACATAGATAACTCATTATCTCATCGGAATGACTGATTAATGTGGGTCTATCAAGCATGCCAGCAGGACACTATAGGACACATTTTAGAGATGGGAGGACTGTTTTCTTCAAATCACACATGTAGGTGCCTATTTTCGATATCTTTTTAGTCAAAGTGCAAATGATAAGAAGAGAAGAAAACACCTAGCACTCTTTCTTTCCCACTCCTTGGTTTTTCATGAATAGATATAAACTTTCCCTAAGGCGTGGCATTTTGAAGTCTACAACATGAAAACGTGGCTTCTCATCCTCAGGAAAATGTGGTTCCAGGAGAAGAGAAAGGCTCTGACTGCTGAAGTTTCCATGTCTACACCAGCCCATGTCTCTGCCTCTTCACCCATTCTCATCTCCATGGCTACTATCCACAAAAGTACAGTATTTGTACAATTATGTACACAGGCCCTCTGAAGTTGAACGCCTTTTAGTGTTGTCCTGTCAAGGAATTCTGTGCCAGGAGAAATCAGGAGACCTCAGTTGCAGTGCTAGCTTTGATTCTAACTATAGAATTCAGAGGGTCGTTCAATACTTTGGGTCCTATTTGACTCTTCTGTCCATTGAAAGTGTAAGACTACATTGTCTTGCTACAGTGCCTTTAAGTTTTCCTGACAGCCATTTTCACTTAATTTCATGAAAGAAAAAGAAAGAAAGAAAGAAAGAAAGAAAGAAAGAAAGAAAGAAAGAAAGAAAGAAAGAAAGAAAGAAAGAAAGAAAGAAAAGAATAAAAGAGAGAAAAGAAAGGGTAGGGTGTTTGACAGGATTATGGTTTAGTTGGGGGCTGGTGCTTGACCGTGATTTTGCCTCAGGAACCACGCCCTTGGAAGTGACAAGTGCAAATGCCATTGTACTGACCTGGCAGGCTTAGCCCACTCAACTGGGCATTCCCCCAGATCAGCACATTGCCTGGAAAAAAAGCATGTCTGGGCCCAGAGGATGAATTTTGAAAATGGAAACAACAGGCTTAAGGTAACTTGCTTTGTTCATCCTTTTTGTCAAGAAACCCACACTTCGTGTTAGCTTGCTCATAAATTGCTATTCTGTAGTACTTTAAAACAATATATGGACTTCTGGATAATTAGAACACAGGAAGAGGTCTTGTTGATATCTTCATTGCTATACTAATGTTTTATCAGTAACAAAGGCCAGTTGCCTTTTCATTTTCTTACTTCTGTCAGTAGGAATCTGTTCTCCAGGCAAAACCATAAGGAGCCTCAAAACACGGAGTTCGAAATACCTATCCTTGCTGTAATAATAATAATGTTCATTGTTTTACTTTTCAACATTATTGCTTTTACCCTAGAATTACGTACTTTAATTATTGTTATTATTGAGTTGGGGTCTCATTCTGTTGCCCAGGCCACGATCATAGATCACTGCAGGCTCTACCTCCTGGGCTCAGGTGATCCTTCCACCTCAGCTTCCTGAGTAGCTGGGACTACAGGTGTGTACCACCGTGCCCATCTAATTTTTGTATTTTTTTTGTAGAGATGAGGTCTCGCTATGTTGCCCAGTCTGGTCTTGAACTCCCCGGCTCAAATAATCCTCCCACCTTGGCCTCCCAAAGTGCTGGGGTTACAGGCATGAGCCACCATGCCCAACCTTACTTTAATTATAATTCTTTTTTTTTTTTTAAAGATGTGGGGTACAATTCAGGATTAGGTATGCAAGTGGTCATTACTTTAATTATTTTTTAAAGTGCAATATGTGTTCCTTGAAAAAAAATTTAAAAAATATAGTTATATAAAATATAACTTCCCCATTCATCTATAGGCAGCCACATTAATATATTTATTTCTCCCCATTGTACTATCCATATATATTTTAATTTTTTGTTTTAATATCAGTGTTTCACTAACATCTTTCTATGTCAGTACATTCCACTCTTCCAAGAGTTCTAGCTTTGGAGTGAGATAGTTATACGTGTTGGGGACACTTAACTGCTCCAGGTCTCAGCCCCATCATTTAAAAAATGGTAATTCTGATCATACCTACCTCAAAGCACTGTTGAAAGGATTGAATGAGAGACGACATTTCACTCAGAGTTTTGCTAGTGAAACTTAACAAAGGTTAACACTGTCATCCCTTGGTATCTGCTAGGGATTGGTGCTAGGAAACCCTCTACTCTCCAGGATGCTATCTCTTATATAAAATGCCACAGAATTTGTAGATAACTTACACACATCTTCCCGTATACTCTTGATCATCTCCAGATTACTTATAATACCTAACAATGTAAATGCTATATAAATAGTTATACTATATTTTAAAATTTGTATTTTCGATTGTTGTATTACTATTTTTTGTTGTTTTTTCCCCCTAATATCTTCCACCTGCAGTTGGTTGAACTCACAGATATGGAACTAGACGTGAAGGGTTGACTGTATTAATAGAATTCATCTTAATGGCTGTATAGTATTCTAGCATATGGAAGCACCATAATCTATTTAACCATTTTCTTATTGGTGGACATTTTATCTTCCCCTTTTTATATGCAGTTATGAACACAAAATATTGCAGTAAACATCCTTTTATGCACATAATTGGCAACATGTACTTTTTTTGGCATAAACTCTTGTAAGTGAAATTGCTAGGATACAGGGTATGTGCATTTGCATTTTAGTATTTGGGTTTTCTTTTCTTTTCTTTCTGGGTAGAGACTGGGTCTTGCTATGTTGCCCAGGCTGGTCTCAAACTCCTGGCCTCAAACAATCCTCCTGCCTCAGCCTCTGAAAGTGCTGGGATTACAGCTGTGAGCCACCATGCACAGGTTGGCATGTGCATTTTAAATTTAGATATTGATAGATATCTCCCTAAGAGATGCAGTAGCCATTTAAACTCCCCCCAACAATTTTTCTTTTAATTTTTGTTATGGTATTATTTGCTATACAGACATTTGTTGTTATTTTGTCACAAAAGTAACACTGCCAGAAATTCTCTTTATGGTTTTTGGCCTTTGTGTCATACTAAGGTTAAATACACAGTTTTATGTATTTCTTTATAGCAATTTTTTAAAAAAAGCTTTCAAACAAATTTTATTAGAGAAAGAAGAGAAAAAGGAAGATTCATGGCAGAAAGACCTGCCGTGGGCAAGTTTTTCAAAGAAAATCTGCTCTTTATGGTAATTTTATAGTTTTTTTAAAAAAGTCACATTTAAGTTGTTAACAAATTAAAATATGTTTTTGTGTATGGTACGATCATGGCTGACCATAATCTCAAACTCCTGGGCTCAAGTTACCCTCCCACTTTGGCCTCCCCAGTAGCTGGGACTACAGGTGCACACCACCACTCCCAGTTGATTTTTGATTCTTTGTAGAGACGAGGTCTTGCTATGTTGCCCAGGCTGGTCTCAAACCCCTGGGCTCAAGTGATCCTCCTGCCTCAGCCTTCCAAAGTTCTGGGATTACAGGCGTGAGCCACCACACCTGGCTTGATGTAGTTTTTATACATGCGGCATGAGGTATATTTCCCTCAGCTTATAATATCCTGTGTAGTAATATTCTGAAGTTTGCTTTTTCCCACTTGGTGGTATGTTTTAGAGATCTTTTTGTACCAGTACAGAGAGTTCTATCTCATCCTTTCCTACTTGTGCACTGCATTCATAGTATGGTTCTTGTACAGTTTATTTAGCCAGTTCCCTGCCAGTGGTCACGTGGCATCTCCCATCTCTTACTATTCCAACACTGCCACATCCTTGCAACTGTCTTGTTATGAACATGTGTCTATTTCTCAGGGAGATATGGAGAAGTAGAAATTGTTGGGTCAATGGGCTGTTGCATATCTTTTATATTAATAGATGCTGAAAAAATAACCCCAAAGTTGGCTTACGAACTTTGCATTTAATTTATATCAGTAGTCAATGAGAGCAATCTTGCTCATTTAAAACTTTACTTTTAGCAATACCAAGAAATTCTCAGAATCAGTTGCCAGACTCTATTCTATTCACTGACTTGTCTTTTTTTTTTTTTTTTACTAAAATCTCACTGTTATGGTAGAATTTGAAAAATCTACCAGCCAGAGTCAGTCATAAAAGCCGTGTAATAGTTTCCACTTCTTCATATGTAAACACAGAAGACAATTCTTTTTCTTTTCTTTTCTTTTTTTTGAGTTGGAGTCTCACTCTGTCGCCCAGACTGGAGTGCAGTGGCCGCTCCCGGCCACCGCAGCCTCGACCTGCTGGGTTCTGGTGATCCTTCCGCCTCAGCCTTCCAAGTAGCTGGGACTACAGGCGCGCGCTATCACACCTGGCTAATTTTTTTTTTTTTTTGATTTATTGTAGAGACAAGGTCTCACCAAGTTGCCCCAGGCTGGTCTCGAACCCACGGGCTCAGGCAATCCACTCACCTCGGCCTCCCAAAGTGCTGTGGTGACAGGTTGAGCCACCGAACCCAGCCGGCAATGCTTTTTCTAGAGTCAGCTCCAAAAATGCTCGAGTGAGCTTTCTATGCAGAGTTATCTCCCCCTCTTTCCTGCAAAGGTTTTGGAGTTTTAGAAAAGTTATAAATGTGTTAGAGTTTTAACTATTTGGGGGAATATTGTAAATTATTTAAAGGCACAGCTACTATAACTTTGCCTAATGCAATAGAGACAAGAATTGGGGACGACGTAAACTATTTCCCTACATGCCTTTTATTTTTTTCTTTTTGGGTCAGCATCTCACTCTGTCGCCCAGGCTGGAGTGCAGTGGCATGATCACCGCTTACCGCAGCCTCAATCTCCTGGGCTCAGGCAATCCTTCTACCTCAGTCTCCAGGATAACTGGGACTATAGGCACGTGCTACTGTGCCCAGTTAATTTTCTTGATTATTTTTTTGGTAGGGACAAGGTCTCACTATGTTGCCCAGGCTGGTCTTGAACTCCTGGCCTCAAGCAATCCTCCCGCCTTGGCCTCCTAAAGTGCTGGGATTAAAGGCCTGCATCACTGCACCTGATTTACATGCCCTTTTAAAATGAAGTCTACCAATTCTGTAAGATGGGACCATAGGGTATCAGAGTTTCTCAACTTTCTCCCTTGGTTCTCCGCCAGGGGGCACCTCTGAGGAATACTGGTAGGAATAATTGGCTTTTCCTATTTTCTTCCCTTTGAGGTTTGGAGAGTGCTTTAAGCTATTGGACACTGCAGTTTAGGAGTGAGAATCATCAGAAATGGGGACCAGAGGATGCAGATTCCAAGAACACAAACTATTTAATTACTGAAACTTTGCAATGGAATTTGTCACCTGATAGAACAAGTCCTTTCTCATTTTTCTTTTTAAACATGTTTTTGGAACTACAATCACATATTTATTTTTCCAAATAAACTTTAAAATTAGTCTATAAAGTTGAAAAATAGTATTAGAACTTTCATTTTGTTTGTATAACATCTATACGAGAGGGACCCCCAAAAACCCAGAATTTATTTATTAAAAGTTGTGTATTTTTGATGGAATATTACGCAGTCATAAAGAAGGACAAAATTATGAACTTCACAGCAACGTGGATGGATATAGAGGCTATAATACTGAGTGATCTATCACAGAAAAAAATAACTGAGTATCACATGTTCTCACTCATAAGTGGACCTTGAACAATCATCATGATACGATAAGAAAAAGACTGTCAGTAGTGGGAAATTGGGTGTGGGGGAGTGGATTGGCAGTAGTGGGATTCTGTCCAGGGTGGGGTGGAGGGGGAGGCACACCTCATCAACTAGGGTACTTACATAATGAACATTTGTATACTTAACCCTGAATTGTACCCCACATCTTTAAAATACAAATTTTTTAAAAAGTTGTGTATTTATTCTTACACTTTTCAACTTGTCACCTTCAAAGTTCTATCCGTTTGATGCAATACGCCTATTGAGTCACTTTTTCCACTGTTCAAAACAGTTTTGAACTCGTCAATTTTGATGCCTCTTAGTGCTTCTGTCATTTTTTTGTTTCACCTCCTCCACATTGGCAAAACGTTTCCTTACAAAAAAGTTGCTCAGAGTGAGATTGGGTGAATAGGGAGGGTGGGAAAGGGGGGATGTCATGCTGTTTTAGGTAAAAAACTGATCAACACAGCAGGGTGTGAGCAGGTACATTTGTAAATTACCCACCATGAAATGGGCAAACTCGATCAAAGAGTCTCCAAAACCACCCCCAAAACAAACAAAAAACAATTCACTGAAGTTGAACGCAGTCTCTAGTTCACTAATGCCGATGGGTTCCTAGAACACTCACCAAGCGGGGAAAGCCTGCACTACACAGGGCCTGCCCTCCAAAAAATAATTTCAGTTTTTTTGGGGTCCCCCATACATTTACTAGGAAATAATTAATCTGTTTATCACATTCATTTTTTTCAATCAGAAAAATAAATCTCCATTTTTTTTTTCTTTCTTCTTTTTTTTCATTGGAGTCTCACTCTGTCACTCAGGTGGGAGTGCAGTGGCATGCTCACGGCTCACCTTGACCTCCTTGGGTTTGGGCGATCCTTCTGCCCCAGTCTTCCAAGTAGCTGAAGCCACAGGCGCAGGACACCACACCTGGCTACCTTTTTTATTTATTGTAGAGACGAGGTCTCTCCATGTTGCCCAGGCTGGCCTCCAACCCCTGGGCTCAGGCAGTCCTCTCACCTCGGCCTCCCAAAGTGCTGGGATTATAGGAGTGAGCCACTGCACCCAGCCAATCTCCATTTTTTCAAATCTTCTGTGTTCTTTAGTAAAGTTCTATAGTTGTATTTACTCACGTCTTGCTACTTTTAAATTTTATTCTCTTCTTCTTTAAGAAGGGTTTGATTAAAAATATTTATTTACTATAATCAATGTTCTCAAAGTCAAATGGTTTCATGTACACCTCCCACACTCCCTTCCCACACATACTAACTAAGAAGTACTATCAGAAATGGTTAGAATTTTATATCTCACAGCCATTGGGAGAAAGCTGTTTCTAGATCCTTCACCAATGACCAAGAAGACCTAAAAATTATTTGTTCTCTAGGAACAGATATTATTTAACATCTTGACTATCTTTATATATATATTGATTTTATTTTAAAATGAGAAGGGGTCTGGTTACCCAGGCTGATACCAAACTCCTGGTCTCAAGTAACCCTCCCACCTTGGCCTCCCAAAATACTGGGATTACAGGCATGAACCACCATGCTCAGCCTTGAATACTTTTGGTTCCAAGTCACTTCTAAATAATAGACCATCTCTTAATGATTTTTCTTTAATCAGAGGATGCTTCAATATAATTATTAATGTGGAATTTGCCACATTAAAAATGTTTTCTGGTTGAGCACGGTGGCTTACCCTTGTAATCCCAGCCCTTTAGGAGGCCATGGTGTGAGGACCACTTGAGTCCAGGAGTTTTAGATCAGCCTGGGCAACACAGGGAGACCTCATCTCTACAAAAATGATAATAATAAAAAATTACCCTGTGGCTCAACCTGTAATCCCAGCACTTTGGGAGACTGAGGCAAGTGGATTGCCTGAGCCTGCAGGTTCGAGACCAGCCTGGGTGACTTGGTGAGACCTCGTCTCTACAATTTAAAAAAAAATTAACCAGGCATGGTAGCGTGTGCCTGTAGTTCCGGCTACTTGGAAGGCTGAGACGGAAGGATTGCCTGAGCCCGGCAGGTTGACATTGGGGTGGCCGTGAGCATGCCACTGCACTCCAGCCTGGGTGACGGAGTGAGACTCCAACTCAAAAAAAAAAAAAAAAAAAAATTACCCAGGTATGGTGGCATACCTGCAGTTCCAGCTACTTAGGAGGCTGACGTGTAAGGATCACCTGAGCCCAGAGGGTCAAGGCTGCAGTGTAGCTGTGATCATGCCACTGCACCGCAGCCTGAGTGACAAAGTGAGCCCTGACTCAAAAAAAACAAAAACAAAAACAAATCCCATGAAATCAATTAGGTAATCTATATTTCACTATTACATTGTATCACCTCTCTTGTCCTGTAGAAAATCAACAAATGCCCCTTGGGAGTGATGACACTATGAATGATTTTATTTTCTTTATCATGGTCTATATTTTCTAAAATATTTCAAAAATAGTTTCAAAAGGTCCCAGAACAAAAATCTCTTTTATCCCTCACTTCCTCCTCCTCACGGCACTTCTGGATGAGAGGAGCCCCCAGTGTTGCCAAGCCTCGAGGTGGTTCCTTTTATTCTCGGTGTTGCCATAGTTTCTCATCATCCTGGGTGAAATTACAAAGTCCATAGTCTCCCTGCCGACCCGCTGGGGAACTGCCACCCCAGATCCAATAAATCCTTGTCTTAAGGGTATATGGAGGCTGTGTTATGGTTCTGTCCAGAACACAAGACCTGGATATCCAGAGCCGATTGGAGCAACTTCATAGTATTTTCTAAGAAGGAGCTGAATCGCTTCTGTCCCTCCTCACAAGGATTGTTTGGAGCCTCATGGGTAGTAACAGGCTGGGAGAGGCTGTCCTCGGGATAACCAGGGACTCCTTACCTCTTGCTCAAACCCTTGTGGTAAGACTTTATGTAAACAGGAGCAGGATTCATAGCTGGTTAAAAGTCACTGCAAGGTAAGGCAAAACTAAAGCAAGTTAGAAACCTAAGAGCATCGTGAACAGAAAAGTCCGTGTTTGGAACTCTAGCAACTCTCCGAGATCCAGCGAGTTCTCACTGGCTGGTTCATGGACCCTTCTGGGAAGTCTTCAAGAATTAACACTTTTTCAAAGAGGGAGGGGAGTTAAGATGGAACGCAAATAGGTGACGCAATAACAGAGGTGAGGAGTATTTAGGACCCAAATTTTATTTTTAATTTTTTAAAATCTCTCACAATAATTTCAAAATTGGGAGACTACTACTTAGTTAATTTCAGGAATAATTCAGGTATTAGGAATGTGAAGGAGATAATGGTTCCCTTCTTGCTTTATTATGGAGTTCAATTCAAGTTCTGTGAAATCTATGAAAATCAATAAGAAGTATATGCTTTATGTGACAGTTCCATCTAAAGTATCTTGTATAGAATATAGGGCAGATACAATGGAGCAGCCAAGCACATGTAATTTACCCAACAAATCTAAAGCACTCCCACATTGATTTTTTTTTTTTGTAGTTTTCTAGCCCCCAGTCACTGAACAGAGAAAAAAATGGCTTACTTTCATAGCATGGGATACTCAAGGCTACATGTCCTCTAATTCAAGACTATCTTTTTGTTGGCTTGCTGATGGAATTTTTTAGGTCATTTAAAAAATACTTGTTTTCTCTAAAATATTATGACAAGAAAATAAAACGGTTTTTTAAATGTTCTGATCTGTTGATTAATTTGGCCCAAAATCATATTATACTCATGTTGTTTTTAATGTTTTAACTACTTCCAAATGCAATTACCTTGAAAAAACTATGAATAGAAAATTTTATATAACTGAAAAGACAAGCTTTCATAATGTATTAAAGTACCTAATTTAGTCACTGGGAAAAAAGGGACACACAGAAGCCACTTTTGAGACTGTAATTATAAGTTAAGTCACTATTGAAATGACATGCATATATATTTCCAGTTTAAAATAATTAAAGCTTTCCCCCCCCTACATTCTTTCACTCACAAGATAAGACAGTTGGGAAATTACAAGTTCATACATACCCAAAAATATTCCACAGGATTTACCTACTATACCTAACAAAAAGGGATCTGTCTGTATTGTCCAGAACGATGTAAACAAGTGATATTGGATTCTCTGAACCACCCCGCCTTCACCAACTGCAGATTGACTTGCGTTTTAACCAGGGTTGTCGACTGTGAAATATGGTCAGATTAATATTTGAAAATCCAAATAACGGTAGAGCGCTGCCACTTAGACATCACCAAGCCTTAGGGATGTTGTATGTCTTTGACTGTAGCTGCCCCCTCCTGCTTTATTTACTCATAAGTATCATTAATACCAAGATATATAACCTTTGGTGCCAATATGTCACCCTCTCTCTTCAAGTCTTTAGTAGTTGCATGCTTATCTATCTCAGTCAAATGTATTTCTTATCAAAAAAAGAGTGAGAGACCTGACAATACAGTGTTATCGAATTTTTTCAGCTGAGACCCCCACGCCATTCAGCATTCAGACATGCTTGCGCTTGATTGATGGATGGGTTTGTGACAAATAAAACTAGGATCAACAGCTTTGCACCTTTCCCCCCATCAGAGACCAGAGGAAAGCATAACTCGGTGACAATAGTGGGATTAGGGATGCATTAGCTCTCCATCGACCAGAACCATCCATTCCCATCAATACCTCGCACGTAATAACCTGAAGCTATGATAAGGAACAAAAGAAGGAGAAAAGGGACAGGAGAAAACAAATCAATAAAAGAAGGGAATGTCTGAAAGATGCACTGTCCAAATGAAGATTTTTTTTTCTGCATTGCTGGGCTAATGTCCCTGAATGTGGAAACAATACCTCACAGAGTTTTGACAGGGGAAGCAGATTGACACATTGTTTAAATACAGGTTTGGCATCTGCGGATTGATATTTAGATGAGGTTTGTGTTTTGCAGGCCAACAGACGAGCTATAGTGTTTACTGTTAACCTGTGTCTCTAAATTGCTCTTAAAGAAAAAGAATGTTTTCACCTGAATGATTCCGATTCTGTGGCACTGATTCTGTGATAATTAGAACATTCTACTGTGTAGCTAGTTTTAATGTCCAAATCCTTTGCACAGTCACAAATATTCCCTTAAATATGGGTTAGTATGAAAAATCATACTTGACTAGTTTACAAAGATTCCTACAAAGCATATTTTTTTCAATGACCAGAAAGAGACTGATACCCCTTTTGCAAAACCTAAGACCTGCCCTGGAAGAGTCTTACTTTTCTAGGTAGATTATTTTTTGGGGGTGGGGTAAAAATCTTCCTACATAAAGATTGTATCTTCAGCTTCAATTCATAGGATATTTTGATGATAATTTCATCATTCTGCCCACAAACAATGGACCGTTAAGCTTATTTATTCAGGTTTTTTGTTCCTTTTCTTTCGAGAGCTTTTGATTTTTGTATTACCTATCATATTTGTCCTAATACACAATTTATTCTAATTGGCCATTGAATGGGCCAGTATGGTTTTCTCCTGGTGCATACGAACATTAGTGATATTTGTTCTTCTCTGAAGAAGAGGTGTGAAGAGAGGAAAGCCCGAGTTCTAATTGTGGAGGCACTGATCTTGGAAAAGGCACTTCATCATTTTGCTTCAGTTTTCACACTTAGAATAAGAAGAGAATTATACTGTCTAATTCATCATTATCATCATCGTCGCCATCATTATTAATATTATCATTATTCTTCATTGACACGCTGTAGTGCTTCATTTCCTCGTTAAAGTTTGCAAGTGTTGAAAAGAAAAAAAGCCATTTAGTTCCATTTTCTTTTTTAGTTCTATGGGAAGATGGAAGGCTTTTCTCTTTGTTTAAGTAAACGTAGTAAGAAAGGAGAGAAATTGCCCCATCTCTGAGCAAATGGGGAGAAGATTCTTCAGCTAGGACAGTGGCTTTTAAACTATAGACCAGAGAAACCAAAAGATTAAAGGAGTTTCCAGAATAAAAATAATTTAGGGATAGTATATTGTTTTATCTGTAGAATATATTCTGGTTTTATTACCTGTTTTCAAGTCTTATTTCAGGCATTATAAAGTCAACTATATGTGGATATGGAATCAACTGCGTGAGTAAAGGCAGGGGTTGGCCTGTATCACTGAAAGTCATGGGTATATGTCAGGAAATGTAGCAGTGTTTCTACAATTACAAAGAGAACAACCATATTTTAATGATAATTTTAAAGAAGTATTCTTTAGACCTAAAGATGGTATAAATTATTAAAGCCACATACATCTGACATTCAGGTCATACAACTTTCCATATAGATCAGCATAGATGGTACATGCTCTGAAAATCTGTCTGCACAGAAAACCTCTAAGGTAACAAACTTCATGAAAGGCAAATGGTCTACTCTTTGGTCCTCACATGTGACCTATTTTGTACCCACTGGTACTATACAGTGGGTATTTTCTTTCAGCTTCTAAATACAAGGCCAATCCTGGGGCACTCCAGGTAAATGATTTTGTGGGGCACCTTTGCTGAAGCTGAATGAACTCCCAATATCCAAAACCGATACCCATGAGTGAGTTCACTTTATCTTCAATAAGACCAGTCACTACTTGCTCATCTGTTACCTTAAAATTTAAACCAGATGCTGGCCTCTGACTCTGACTACCTTGATAACCACGTAGAGGAAGAGACCCAGAGCTCCAAAGGGTTCTTTTAACATAAAAGAGCATTCATAAGCTCAAACTATATTTTAATATAAACGGGAGCATGACCTTTGCTACAATTGCAAAACATACAGAACTTGATATCTTTTCTTTACTGTGTAGGCAACCTTCAAGTTTTCTGTGAAAGCTTTTGAAAATGCTCCTACCTCCATGACGTCATCTCTACATTTGGCTCCATTACGTTTCCAAGTGAAGATGTGAAGAGGCAAGATTCCCACATGTGCATTTACATGGACTCAAGCAGAACAAAACAACTTCTCCCACTTGGCAGTTGTGTATGTAAATCTCTGGGGTGATCTTTGAGTATATGTTATATGTTATCTATTTCCTTGGTGTGTATATCTTCCAGGAGAATATCAATCTCTGGAGACAATGTTTGTGTCTTGTGCAAGACTCATTGTATATAACCTAATGCAGTGCCTGTAGGCACTCTGGAAATGCTAGTTAAATGGAAAGAAGTATACACTTGTATTCATGAAGGTAAATATGGGCACATTGCCAAAGAAATTACAGAGTCATAAACAATTGTTAATGTCTTATATATGTTCAGATTAAAAATCAAACCATATGGCATAATGTTAAATGGAAAAGTCTATCTCTCTGTCATTCTAGAACTCAACAACAGCCCAAAGACAAAATGTATATGTTCACTAGTCATCATTATAAAATTTATATCAGATTACTTAAGTGAGAATGTGTACACGAATTCAGATTGTATTTGTAGGTAGAAATAAGATATCAGAACCAAATGTAAAACATTTTGACTAAAATTCAAAATATAAGTTAGGTATTCTGAAAACTTGCAAAGTTTGTTCTCTTTTCTACCAAGTGCCAAATCTCATGTTTTCCTTTGTATTCACGAAGGGTTAGATACTCTAAGACAGGGGTTTGCAAACTACTGCCTGTAGCCTTGCTGTCTATTACCAAGTATATAAGTGAAGCTCTGTTATCACAGTCATGTCTATGTGCTTATGTGTTTTTCTATCTTGTTTTTGCCCTTTAAGGGTGGAGTTGAGTAATTGAAAACGATGGACAGATACAGTTATGAGTTGAATTGCCCTCCACTCCTCCATGCCCCGAATCCATATGTTGAAGCTCTAATCCACAGTACCTTGAAATGTGACCTTATTTGGAAATAAAGTCATGGCAGGTGTAATCAAATTAGGAGGAACTCACACTGGAGAAGGATGGGTCCCTAATCCAACATGACTGGTGTTCTTTCATAAAGGGGAAATTTGGACCCAGACTCACACAGAGAGAATGTCATGTGAAGGGGAAGGCAGAAATTGGAGTGATGCAACCAGGGAATGCCAACGATTGCCAGCAAACCACCAGAAACAAGGAGAGAGGCACGGAACAGATTCATGCAACCCTCAGAAAGAACCAACCCCACCCACACCTT
Organism: Carlito syrichta; assembly: GCF_000164805.1. NCBI lineage: Eukaryota > Metazoa > Chordata > Mammalia > Primates > Tarsiidae > Carlito > Carlito syrichta. The sequence goes on from NW_007248111.1 coordinate 221,086, forward strand.
GATCTCAGGTGTCTGGCCTTCAGATCTGGGAGACAGTCAAGTTTTGTTGCTTAAACCACACAGTCGGTAGTGTTTTGTTTGTTCCAGCTGTTCTAGAAAATTCATATACTACATGACCCACAAAATCTGCGGTATTTACTATCCAGCCATTTACAGAAAAAGTTTGTCGAGTCTTACTGTAAGGCTCTGGTTTCTGATCTTGGTGGAACCATTCAGTGAGAATTAGTCACAAGTAACTTGATGGTAGGGTATGGATCACTATTCCTAAGGTCTCTTTGCTGTCTTCAGAAAAGAGTAGAAACAGTGCTTGTGGATTCTGCTTGTAGATATAGTCACACACACACACACACACACACACACACACACACACACACACACACACACACATACGCAGAGTTCAAATCTCTGCACATCCTGATTTTCTATGAAGGAATATCTATAGAAGACAGTGAAGAAATTGACTAAACAATTAAAAATTAATTTAGTCAAAACCAGTAAATTCACAAGGTCAAAAATGGTCATTTGATGAAATTTAGACTTTTAAAATCTGAGTGCTGTTCAACTTAGCTGTTTGCTAAGCAAACATCTTTGTTCTTAGCAAAACACTTCCTGGCAGTTTGAAACTCCTTAATAATCAAAAAATTTTAATGAGAAATTTTAATGATTTATGTATCAGTGGAAGACAAACAGCTGGTTAGTATTTTTCTTGAAATGTGTCTGAGGTTAGAATTAAAGGACTGGTTGCTTGGGGAAGGAAAATGTCATCACTTGACAAGAGGATGCTGGGTTTGGAAGATTCCATATCTGTCTATTCATTTGTAATTGGTGATCAGGAAGGATACACCAATTTTGGATCCTAAGGAGAAGACAATGACCAAATGTTTAAGAATTAAAAGTACTTTCTCTTGGAATTAAAGATAGAATACCTATACCTTTCCCTCCTGAAGCAATACTTCTTTTTTTTTTTTTTTTGAGTCAGAGTCTCACTCTGTCACCCAGGCTGGAGTGAAGTGGCATGCTCATGGCCACTGTAGCCTTGACCTGATCCTTCTGCCTCAGCCTTCCAAGTAGCTGGAACAACAGGTAAGCACTGCCACACCCGGCTAATTTATTTATTTATTTATTGTAGAGACGAGGTCTTGTTAAGTTGCCCAGGCCAATCTCAAACCCCTGGACTCAGGCAATCCTCTCGCCTCCCCCTCCCAAAGTGCTGGAATTACAGGTGTGAGTCAACCCCACCTGGTAATTCTTCTTTTCTTTTCTTTTCTTTTTTTTCATGAAGAAAGTATATCTTTATTGTTCCTTAAATGAAAGTGGGTCATCATAAAATTCTTCCTTGGCATCTTCACCATGAGAATGAGGATGAGGTGGAAGAGGACAGCCTGGTCTTGCTGTCTTGGTTGACAGAGGCGGAAGAGATGGAGGGGAGGCAGGAGAGACTGGACACTTGGTGCAGCTTTCAGAAACCCATCTTAATTTCTGTCTGAGGCTTTTACATTTTTTCAAACAATGTTTCCATATGGCACCATTCTACTTCTGCTATATGCTTTAGTTTTAGTGCCCCATAGTAGAAAGTTACCATATTTTCCCTTTGACACATTTGTAAGGGTGTCTTCTATGCTCTTCTCTGGCAAAAGGCCTTCAGTGTGATGAGAAGTCACAGCTGGAAGTTTGGCTAATGTGCCGTGTCTCTTCACATCCCAGGGCTCTTTCCTTTGCTCCAGACATGTAATAAGGTCTGGCTTAGAGACAGTAAGTCCTAGAAAAACCAGGTTTCTATGGTTCTCTAACATCACAGTCCTGTACAATATTCGCTGAGGGGAGTCTAGGCATTTCCACTCTTCTGGAGAGAATTCTATGGCCACATCCTTGAATGACAACCCCTGAGAAGCAGCCATTTTTTTCTTTTTCCTCCTACTTCTCTGGTATTTCTTCTCAGGTGAGATTATGTAATCAAGTTACACCTGTAGTTCCAGCTACTTGGAAGGTTGAGGTGGAAGGATCACTGGAGCCCAGCAGGCTGAGGCTGCAGTGGCCGGGAGCAGCCACTGCACTCCAGTCTGGGTGAGAGAGTTAGACTCCAACATCTCCCGGTTTCTTGGTGTCCCAGCGCCCTCCCTACGGACTCCCCAGACCTGCATGTCACAGGGCGAAAAGGGAAGAAACGCAATTCTTCTTTTCAAATGTTTTCTTGATCCATGACCCATGACCTAAATGACAAAAGGTCTGAGTAAATAGAAAGATCCCTGGAGAGTTTTCTCAGCCTTCAGAAAGAGCCTGTGTGGCATTTAGGAACAGGTGTTCTCTATGCTTTGCTATTCAGAGGGTACTCTGCAGCCCTGCAATAGTATCATCGCCTGAGAGCACGTTAGAAATACAGAATTTCAAGTCACACCTTGGACATAATGGGTAAGAATCTGCATTTTTTTTTTTTTTTTTGAGTCGAACTCTCACTTTGTTTGCCACGCTGGATGGAGTGCAATGACACGATCATGGCTTACCACAACCTCGAACTCCTGGGCTCAAGCAATCCTCCCACCTCAACTGCTTGAGTAGCTGGGACTAAAGGTGTGCGCCACCACCCCTGCCTACTTTTTTTATCTTTTGTACAGATGGAGCCTCTCTACGTTGCCCAGGCTGGTCTCAAACTCCTGGGCTCAAGCGATCTTTCCGCTTTGGCTTCCCAAATTGCTGGGATTACAGGCATGAGTCACCGTGCCCAGCCTAGAATATGCATTTGGACAAGATCTCTAGACAATACATAAGCACATTAAAGTTTGAGAAGCACCGGCCTTTGTTTCTCAACTGTTGAGACATGGACTCTCAAGACCAATGTCAGTACTTTGGGCTAGTTCTCCTCTATTCCTCTGCATGGTAAGAGTAGCAACAGCTTGACTTTTCTCTAGCTCTTGCCTTATGCCTTCATTCTTGAGGTCCCTGTTAGAGAATGAAGCTCTTAGCATGTCAGTCCCTTTTCTAGTGCTTTACATATATTAAATTATTTAATCTTTGAAAAACACTTATGGGGCAGCACAATTAACCTCCTATTCAACAGATAAGAAAATTGAGGCTCACGGAAGTAACTTGCCCAAAGTTAGACAGCTTGTACACAATGTAGACAAACTTACTCAGGCTCTAGAGCCATCCTCTTTTTTTTTTTTTTTTTGAGTTGCAGTCTCACTCTGTTGCCCAGACTGGAGTGCAGTGGCCGCTCCCGGCCACCACAGCCTCGACCTGCCAGGCTCAGGCGATCCTTCCGCCTCAGCCTTCCAAGTAGCTGGAACTACAGGGCGCGCTACCACACCTGGCTAAGAGCCATCCTCTTAACCATTAACCACTCTACTGTATTGCCTTTCAACATCACGTAGATGACGAAAACCCTGTTCTTAGGAATTCCCATGAAAACTAATATAAGAAAGACAACATTTAATAGAACTGACAAGAAAGTCCCAAAAGTCAGAGAAGCAGGTTGAGTCATGAACTTTTTTTTTTTTTTTTTGAGTTGGAGTCTCACTTGGTCACCCAGGCTGGAATGCAATGGCATGTTCAAGGTCACCACAGCCTCAACCTGCTGGGCTCAGGCGATCCTTCTGCCTCAGCCTTCCAAGTAGCCGGAACTACTTGGGCATGTACTACCGTGCCCAGCTAAGTTTGATTTATTGTTTTGATTAATAATTTTGTTTTGATTAATAAGTTTTGATTAACGAGGTCTTGTTAAATTGCCTGGGCTGGTCTCGAACCCATGGGTTCAGGCTCTCGCCTCGGCTTCCCAAAGTGTTGGGATTACAGGCTGAGCCACCGAGCCCAGCCTATTTTTTTATACTTGCTCATATTATTAGGTAGAATCCCAACATGTGTTAGAGATAGAGGCAGAGACTGGAACTTATAGAGTTTATGCTGTTCACAATTCCAAATAAATTTATTTTGACAGATTGGAAAAACCTAATCTTAGATTCATTTCAATTCTGCTGCTGCAAACGTAGTTCTGTTTTAATACTGTTCCTGTAAAATGCTAAGCTCCAAATCCCTTGGTTTGTTTGGATATATTTGGATGCCCTGAGGGCATTTTATGGCATGGTACTCAGAGTTCATTTCATGGGACTATTCCATGGGATCAGTTCCCACCATATTCTGAGCCTGCGTGGCTACAGGGGACTCGGGACTACATCTGGGCCATTTTTCGGTGCACAGCGGAAGGCAGTTGTCAAACTGTGAAGTCAGGGAGCTGTGACCTTGGTTTGATCAGCTTTCTTTATCCAACTCCTTGCTTTCCTCAGTAAAATCACTGCATCTTCTACATGTCTCAGATGAGATGCATGGTCTCAGATGGAAATCCATCCACATACTCATAACCTTTCTCGGTGAAATTAATTTAGAACATTAGCAAATCGATACAGATATTTTGTGTGTGTGTTTGGGAGAGGTTCACGAAAAATATATTTAGCTTTTGGTCATGTGGGATGTGAGGGAAGGGGGGTTGCTTGAGGAGGTAAATGGATCTACTTCCCGTTCTCCTGAGCAGGATAAAGTTCCTGCCCTTTCCTTGAGACCTTCTGATCCTTAGCACAGTTCAGCCTCACTGTGAGATGTGAGGTGCTGGCAAGGAACAAAGAACACTCAGACGCTGAAGACCCTCTTTCAACGATGTCACTTCTTAGCTGTGTAAGCTTGGGCTAGTTACTTTAACCCTACTGGAAACTGGGGTTAGTGGTTCTTACCTAAAGATCCGTGTGAGAATTAAATGAGGTCACATGTATGAAAGCCCAGCATGATGCCTGCTACATTTGAAATTTCAACCTACGTTCATTTTTTTTCCTTCCTTACAGCTGCTACCTTGGGACTTGGTCTCCTTTAAGCATAAGTTTGCACAATGGTAAATCCTCCTCTCTGTCTTCCACCACTTTAATGGATCTCCTTAAAATCCCCATTTTCAGTGTCCTGCCTTGGTTTTGATGTTGCCTTACCCCAGCTAGAGTCCGATCTTATGGTCAAGCGTCTTGCCTGCCTCGAGTCCTCACCTCCAACAGGATGGGCAGAAGCTGAAGGGTCATCAGAGGGCCAGACCAGTAGGGACCAGAGAGTCAGGTGTGAATGACTTGGGTCTTGTGTATGTGTGCACTTTAGGGAGAAACTATTAATTATCAGTAATAATATACAATAATTGTATGAAGTACTTCCCATGCGCCAAGTGTTTTGCATTCTTTTCCTCATTTAATCCCCACGTCAGCTCTGCAAAATAGGTATTATCACCTCCACTTTGCAAACGAGAAAGCTGAGATTCAAGGGAGTAATTTGCCCCAAGTTGCACAGCTAGAAAGTAGTTGTGGCAGACAAAATGCTATTTGCCACACTATACCTCCTTCTAGACACTCAGGAATATATTTTCCAGCCTTCCTTGTCATTTGGTTGGGTCTTGTGATTGGGTGTTCACCAATGGAATTGGATAGAAGTTTTATACGCCATTTCCAAGGCTGGCTCCTAAAAGGGTCTCAGGTCCTACTTCTCCTACCAGGGTGACCTTGAAAGACATGAATTAAGTGGCAGAGTGATAGGATAAAAGGGCCACCCAGCCCTGATGTCATAAGTAAGAACAACTCTTACTGGATATTTGGGAGTGAGCTGAGTGACAGCACTGGGCTTTGGAGCCAACTTTTCTGGACATCAATGTTTCAACACACTGTGCTCTTGTCTCTTGATAGTGACTCTAATGATAGAAATTGGAGAGTGAGGCCGGGCTCAGTGGCTCAGCCTGTCACCCCAGCACTTTGGGAGGCCGAGGCGAGTGGATGACCTGAGCCCGTGGGTTCAAGACCCGCCTGGGCAACTTGGTGAGACCTCCTCTCTACAATAAATCAAAAACTAGCTGGCCGTGGTAGGGCATGCCTGTAGTTCCGGCTACTTGGAAGGCAGAGGCAGAAGGATCGCTGGAACCCAGCAGGTTGAGGTTGCAGTGGTCGGGAGTGTGCCACTATACTCCGGTCTGGGTGACAGAGTGAGGTTCCAACTCAAAAAAAGAAAGAAAGGAAAGAAATTAGAGAGTGAATAAAATGCTAACAAAGAGAAAAGAAAAGCCCCAAATATGCTTTGGTTATGAAGAAATAATACTGATTGCAATTGTTCAGGTGAATTACCACACAATTACCACTCAAAAAATAATGATTAACTATAGGTAAGCTTTATTTCATTCTGAAGTTGATTCTCTACATGTAAGAGGTGTGATCAACAAGTTAAAAGCCACATCCAACTTCAATGCTTAGAGATACATGCTTGATGGCGATAGTGTTTCTAGCATAGTAGACATGTTTATAACCTTAAAAAACTAGTACAATATGGGTTACAAAGGAGCAAATGCTAGAAGGAGGCCCTTCTGAAAATCCTAGTCATACTGACCCTTTCTTGGGATCCAGGCTGACCTTTATTAACTGAATGTTAAGCCATAACAATATTAAACAGACCTCCAGAGGTTGTTGGAAGCCGTTTCAGGCTTATGGGATCCTCTGTTTTCAGTCCCATGTTTACAGCCGGATAGTCCAGTTTTATCAGCTGTGTCACATGATCTACAAATATCTCTCACAGTCAGAATTATAATAATCACTTGCTTGAAAAGTAAATTTGGGCTGAGCTCAGTGGCTCAACCTGTATCCCAGCACTTTGGAAGGCCGAGGTGAGTGGATTGCCTGAGTCCGTGCCTTCGAGACCCACCTGGCCAACTTGGCAAGACCTCATCTCTACAATAAATAAAAAAAATTAGCCGGGCATGATAGTGTGCACCTGTAGTTCCGGCTACTTGGAAGGCTGAGGTGGAAGGATCACTGGAGCCCAGCAGGTTGAGGCTGCGGTGGCCGGGAGTGTGCCTCCTGCACTCCAGCTTGGGTGATAAGAGTGAGACTTCAACTCAAAAAAAAAAAAAGAAATGTAAATTTGGAGCATTCCCCTTCAGTATTAGAAAGTTCAGTTCAGACCGTTTAAAATAACTTAAGCATAAGAAAGGTGTATTTTGTCTAGTAAAAGCAAACTTATATGGCACTTTTTATGTACAAGTACTTCAATTATATTAGCTCATTTAATTCTCACAATAAATCTATGAGGAAATGGGGGGCACAGAGTGGTTAGATAATTTGTCCAAAGTCACACAACTTGCAAGGGGAAAGCCAAGATTTGAACCCAGCCGGTCTGGCTCCAGAAGCTTCGCTCTTTAATCACTCTGCAAGCTACCACCTCACAATACTTCCATGGTGCTTCCCATGGGCAGGCACTGCTCTTCTTGTCTGCAGACAACTAAATCACACAAATTCGTGTGGACTTTCACAAAACTCTTATTTTTACTATATTTCATATTTAAGCCCTTAGGGTCAATTTCTTGCTGCCAGAAAAATTAGAGGAAATCTGAAGAATAACTCAATAGGCAGACTGTTCCAACACAAAAGTTTTGCAAATAAATTAACTTCTAGTTTGGCAAGCATAAATTATGACTAACAAGACAGGAAAATGCCAGCATTTATAAAAATCACACCGTATGACATTCTTGGATATTATTTACCAGAAGTCTTCTCTGGGCTTGCTTTCCAGGGCATATGGTTTTATATCACTATTTTGTTTACATCTCAAAAAACTCTATGAGGTATATGTTAATATTTAATTGAATCTCCACCACCATAGATTGTAAATTGCACAATTAATTTATGTACTAAAACAAATATAATTGTACATAAAAATTATGTAAGAAAGCAAAAAGTGTTTCTTACTAAACTCAGATGCATCAACAGTTGTAAGATGCTTTTCAATACCAGAGATATTAAGATGTGAAAAAATACACCTTAAATATGATGAAATATGGTATCACTCTCATATTACAGATGAAAAAATAAACTTCATGAAGTTAAATTGCCCAAAACCACATGGTTACCAAGTGGTAGATCCAGCGCTCACACTCTTAACCATTTGATAGAGTGTCTTAGTCTGGGTCTATGCAGCATAACATGAAATTAAATATCTATTTGTTGATATTAAATTGATCATTACTATACTGCAGGCCGATAACTTAAATCTCGAGGTGACTCCTCAAGATTTGATCATCCAATAAAACAGTTACCACTGGCCAGGTAGGCCCAGAGAAAGAAACCAATCTCCACATCATTTGCAGCTCTGTAGACAGCTTCAACATTACTTCTTTCAAGTGATGGTTTCTGTCTCTTTGTCTCAAAATCATTCCTCATTCTGGCTTCCAGTAAAAAAAGAATTTTTTTTCATATAAAATAAGATCTTTGTTTCTGAAGACATTGTTTGGCCTGCTGTTCAGCTCACAAACAAAATACAGTTACTTCTACTTTTAATAATTCAAGATGTTTTATAACTGTGTCACAGTTTGAGATTTGAGAGCAAGCAAACAAGACCACACGAAGCTTAATAAAGCACAGAGCATTTCCATAAAAATATTTTTAGCAATAAAGACCCACAAGACAGGAAAACAGAAAATGTATACATACTCAACTCAGAATTCTAGTTTCTTTTCTTTTCTTTTTTTTTTCCAGGAGGCGACAGCAGCTTTCAACAGTGCCTTCCTCTTGTAGGACTATACATGCATAGTATACAACTTCAGTTCCTCTTCTAAAAGCATTGTGAGCCATTGTTTTATGATGGTCTCTTGAGACTAAGGAAAAATGCTATTGGTAGTCTGAAAGAATAGACTTTAATATAGGCATTTAATTTTCTTTCTATATATGCCCTGATTAAAACAAGGTTTGCTCCATTTTCTATTTTTCTTTTAAAAACCTTTTTAAGCCACATCAACAAAACAACACACTACTAAAGCTGTGACTTTGGTTCTAACTGCCTCAAGTTCAGATGCAACTCAGATTCCTCTCTTGTACCGTGTTCAGGCATTGAATCAACTTTGCTTACATTGGCAATATTTAATTTCTAGCTTTTAAAAAGTCTAGTTTTATTCCCCCAAACTAGATGGTGATATAGTTTATTGAATATAGTTGTTTTTAAATTAGTTGACAAGAATTTTTTTAAAAAGTACTGTTCCTTAGCAATTACTGAAATAAACAAAGCATTTAAATTTCCTTTTTCTTTCTTTCTTTCTTTTTTGAGTCAGTATCTCACTTTGTCACTCAATCCTGGAGTACAGTGGCATGATCATGGCTCACTGCAGCCTTGATCTCCTGGACTCAGATGATCCTTTTGCCTCAGCACACACCATTATGCCAATTTTTTTTTTATTTTTTGTAGAGGTGAGATCTCACCTATGTTGCTTGGGCTGGTCTCAAATTCCTGGATTCAAGCAATCTTCCTACGTTCTTGGCCTCCTAAAGTGTTGGGATTACAAACGTGAGCCACCATGCCTGGCTATTTTCAAGGAATAATATATATAAATTCATTGTACAAAAGTAGGAATACTAAGGGTATTGAGAGTTATTCCTCTGGGCCATGATAATATTAAAATATTACCAGTGTTTTTAGAGACTAGTTATAATATGCTATTTATTTCTATAAATGTTTTCCTATTTTGTATTTTTATCTAATTATTTTTAAGAATCTAAAAGAGTAAAAAAATCCCAAATCCAACTTCTGAGATTACTCTAGTAAGAAGAAGTTAAGAAAACCACTAGAGAGTGACAGTTTAGATTCAAATCCAGGTTCAACAATAAACTCTGTTTTTGGTTTTTTTAAAACCATACTATGTTACTTTTTAAATTATCACTTTAAACTATACTCATTGGAGCTAGATCAACAAATGTGCTTTGATTTCAAGGGGGCTGCATATGAAATATTCTGATAAAACTGAACACTGACATAAACATAAGCAGAAAAGAAAATACTAAAACGCGCACACAAATTGGAAGTCTGGGCTTGGGTCCAGTTGTTAAAACAACTAGAATGAATGCCTGGGTTGTGCTGGATTAAATAGTCAGTTCTAATCCCTTCAGTCTCACTGACATGAGCCCTTCCTGTGTGCTGGATACCGTGCAAGGTATTTTTTATACAAAAATTCTTCCCGGTAACTACACACTTGCTATTATTGGCAGCCCTTTTAAAGACGAGAAAACTCATCTCAGGTGGGTAAGGAGACTTGTCCAAGGCAACTACTCTGGCAGATATCAGCACTGAGGTGCATGCTCAGGTCTGTGGGCCTCAGAGCTGTGTTCTTACTACACATTGTGCCATCTGGACAATACAATACCCTGATTCCCATCCTCATGAAATTCAGACACTAGTAGGAGATGAGAGAACTACAGAAATAACTGGGATATAAGATACAATATAAAAGAAGCTGTCCAGAGACAGAAACAGACTGTCTAGGATTCAAATACCAGAGAAACCTAACTAGAAGTGTATGGGAACTTTGGGGAGCAAGAGACTATGGATAGCAGGAAAATTGCTTCCAGCTAGAGCCTGGATGAGAGAAGGGACTTAAAGAAAGGGTAGGATTTCTCTGGACTTGAGGAAGGGTGGGGTGGGGCAAAAGTGAGTCAGGAAGAGGAAAAAGGAATCTCTCCCTACTAGCTGGATCTCTCCTTACTTCTTAGTTACACCTTACATGTTAGTTACATTTAGTTACATGTAAGGTGTAAGTAAGAAGTAGGGAGAGATCGAGCTAGAAAGATTACTTATGGCCATTACATTGAGGCTTTAGGCTCAAGGGGAGGAGTCTGTGTGTAACTCACCAGTTGGTGAGGCTCACTGGAAAGTTCTGAGTGAAGGGAGGCATTAGGAAGATGAATCAGGTAGTAAGTAGCATGGAGAGGGAGCAGGCAATTCACTAAAAGGTCGTTCCCTGCAAGCCGGCTTGGTTTCAAGTAAGATAATGTTCTCTTCATTTTAAGGAAAAATAAACTGGGCAACCCCTTCGGGTTCCCTCCCACTGTGGGAGACTTTCTGTCCTCTCAATAAATCCCGCTTTCTCAAAAAAAAAAAGAAAGAAAGAAAGAAAGAAAAACTGGGGCTCAGAGAGGCTAAGTAGTTGCCCAAGGTCATAGGTAATAAAGAGAAGAGCCAGGGCTCTAAAGCCCTTCCCTATGCACTGGACCTAACTACTCCAAGTGAGGGCTATGGACTGGTAGTACTGGCCCCCAGGTCACTTAGGAGTTCGTGAGAAATGCAGACCCACTGAATTAGAATCTGCATTTTTCTTAAGATCCTATGAGCACATCAAAGTTTGAGAAGCACTACACCAGGCTACATTTTCTTTCTTATAATGATCGATGTAATTACTCGAAAAATCATTTACCTTACTATAAATCCGGTGTTTGAGGAATACATCAGGTAGTTTCCTCACACAAAAGATAAGACTTAACTGAGAAAAGGCACCCTTCTAAATTTTGTTCTCATAGGGAGGCAAACAAGTTAAAAATGGAAAAGCTGAAACTTTAGTTTAACTGTGTTGGCCTTGGGCAAATCACTTAAACTCTCTGAATTTTAGTTTCCTCGTCTGCATAATACTTGGCCTGTAAGAATCAAATAAGGTGGTATTTGTAGAGCTTATACACAGGGAACTCATAAACGTGTGAAGCACTGTGATTTCAAACAAAGAGAAAGAAGGAAGGAAGGACACTAGCTTTCTCATTTTATTCCCCTGACTTATTTAACATTTTAGTTAAAAATTTCTCTTCAGAAAAAGAATGGAAGGAAGGGAGGGAGGACATAAACTTAGCTGAAGGAAAACCAACTTCACTGAAGCAGGGGCATGAAGAGCTAATAGCTAAAAACCCAAGGAGTAAAGAAGTCTAGGAAAGCTAATTTCTGATTCACTCAGTTTCTGAAAATACAGAGACTAGCCAGGCTCGGTGGCTCAGCCTGTAATTCCATGCTTTGGGAGGCTGAGGTGAGTGGATTGCCTGAGCCCGCAAGTTCGAGACCCGCCTGGGCAACTTGGCGAGACCTTATCTCTACAATAAATCAAAAATTAGCTGGGCGTGGTTGTGCGCGTCTGTGGTTCCAGCTGCTTGGAAGGCTGAGGCAGAAGGATCGCCGGAGCCCAGCAGGTCGAGGCTGCGGTGGCCGGGAGCCGCCACTGCACTCCAGTCTGGGCGACAGAGTGAGACTTCAACTCAACAACAACAAAAAAGAAAATACAGAGACTACACTACACATGGCAGTGGGAAGCATAGCAAGGACCTGTGTGGTCTTGGCCCAAAGTGACAGATCTGAGGTCGGTCAAGTCATAAAAAATGTTTTAAAATTGTTATATAGTAATTGAAAGAATGAAAAGCAGCTCAGTCAAGTAAAAATTAGTATAGATTTTTAATCTTGGAGCAGAAAAGACTACATAATGAATTAATAATGGAACATTTGTTGCCAATTTGTTGTAGTTACCACAGAAAATTAAGATACATTAGCTGATCTCAAGCAAGAGATCCTTTAGTTAGCCAAAGTAGTGAGGGAAGTTAGATATGGAACAAGTTAAAGAGCGATTAGGGCTTCTCATCCTTAATTCTTTTGACATGTATTTATTGAGGGTTTACTATTTGCCAGACATTGTGCTAAAGTTCTGGGGCTACAAAGTACATAAAACACAGTTACTGGTCTCAATTAGCTAATAATTCAGCAGAGAAAAAAGCAAAAGTTATTATAGTACAGAATAGAAAGTGAAAAGTTCTACAAAAGAGTTATAAATAAGAGTGCATGAAAGTTTGGAGGCAAGAAGGTGTTCATGTTGATGTAAAAGGTATTAAGAAAGGCTTCCTAGATTATATAGACTTCTCTTTATTCTCCCTCTCTCTCTCTCTTTCTTTCTTTCTTTTCAGAGTCTCATCCTGGGCAATCCTTCTGCCTCAGCCTCCCGAGTCGCTGAGACTACAGGTATATGCTACTACACCCAACTGATTTTTGTATTTTTTGTAAAGACAAGGTCTCACTATGTTACCCAGGCTGGTCTTGAACTCTTGGGCTCAAGCCATCCTCCTGCCTCAGCATCTCAAAGTACTGGAATTACAGGCCACTGTGGCTGACCAGACTACACATTTTTAAACTATTTTTTTCTTTAGTCTTCTAAGAATCAAGGACCTGGAATAAATCATCTGCTGAGATTTGTTTTCTTCTCTATGATGCTGTGATTGTCATTATTATGATATAAGATAGTTGATTAAATGATTTTTTAAACTTTTTAATTTAATTTTATTTATTTATTTATTTTTTTAAGTGAGAAAGCAGGATTTATTGAGAGAAGAGAAAAGATCCCATGGGGGAGGGGACCCAAACGGGTTACCCTATTGATTAAATTTTAATGTACGTGGGTCTGAGGAAAAATTAAAAAGTTAGGCAGCAGTATATGTGATACTATTTTGGTATCCATGTCCATATTATATTTAAAAAGTTAAAAAATATATAACTCACAATGCTTGTGATTCAAACAACCTGTCGATTGAAAAATTAGTATCCATCGACTCTGTTGGCTCGATGCTACCATAAACATGAAGACAATACAAAAGTACAGAAGGCTAATCAGTCATCCTTCTCTTTGCTTTTTAACCCCTGAGAAATTAACAAAATACTTCCGAGGCAGGAACGGGGAAGTAAGAGATGCAGTATGAATTGTGAAGGTAGTTTGTGGGGACAAAACAGTTACAATGTTTTATGTTGGTCACCAGAAAAAACATGCAAAAGCTTCCTCTCCATATGTCGTAAAGCTCTGGTATATTTTTGAATATCAAGTGGAGCATATATTAAAGGGTTACAGTATATGAGACCTGCTAATCAATTGTCCCATTTCAAGAGTTAAAAGTTTAATAATTGGACAAGGAAATAATAATAAAAATCAGAAAATACATCAAATTTATCTTATTTTTGTAATTGGGCTAAGGTGAGCAATACTCTTTAGGAAGATTTTAGGAGAATGTAGTGACAATGGACATCTTAAAAAGATCTAGATGGGGGAGAGAACCTTTAAAATTGATTAATGGACAGAATGGAATAGAGTGTCAATAACGTTTTTGAAAGCAATTTCACACATGTGCTCTATAAACTGAATTTTTCGGAGGGGTGTCAATAAATGCATAAGCTCTGGGTTTGCTGAACTTCTGAAGGATGTGAACCTATAATTGGCCTTTCTCATTTCTGTCTTGTTAACAAGTATATAAATAAGAGAAGGCTTCAGTAATTGGCTCAGAGTTACTAATGAATTAATTAACTTCAGTCTATTTTACCTAACCTTTAATAATAAGAGTCTTTTTTTTAAGGGGGGTGGTCTAGCAATAGGTCTGACAGACTGAAAAAACAGACATGCAGCAAAGCTCTTGAAAATTAATGAGAAACGAGGAAAGAATCAATGTACATTCTGCTTGCAGAGAACTGACACAAAAAAGACACAATAAACCATGAACAAACACAGTCAGTTTAAAAAATAGGTTAGAAAAAGTGGGCAAATTCAATTATAGAAGTAATTAGAAGATATAGGGCAAGCTGCCTTTTGGGAATGTGCCAGAAAACATGAATTAATATGAGTGAATAGAAAAAGCCCATGTAGTAATTAAGAAGCAATCACCTATGGCAATGAGTACCTGAAAACAGGCTGCAAACTATTAATTCAGTGATCAAAAATATTTTTAGATGATTAATATGGCAAATTTATTTTAAAAGACTAATTTCTGGAAAGATATCAAGACAATAGCACACTATTTGTTCCCCTGGCATTTATATAGCTAATTAAATCCTATAATTTCTAACAACAGTCATTATTATCTGAAAACAGTAAAAGCAATATTTTGCTTTAAAAAAAAAAAAAACCTTGGTTCTAAAATCAATAAGTTGAATCCAGCTCCCGCTGTCCTCCTGGGTCTAAGCCTTGAGCATTACATTCTTTCAAAGCGTATTTTTCTTATATGTATGTATTTCAGTTGTATTAAGCATTCGAATTAATGTACATATTCTCAAAGGTTTTATATGCCCCTATACCTGGGCAGAGATTCTACACACTGTTTAATTTCAACACTATCAAATAAAAGCAGTAAAATGTACTATTTGTGCATCAAAGACTTTCTTACTTGGTCAACAGAGGTCTGTTACTTCAGTACACATCATTCCTCCCCTTGGAATACAAAGGCAGAGACACATAGTGGTGAAGAGTGCTTTATAACACACAGAAGGCTAATGGCTTCTGAAATAGGTGATTATCAGAGCCCCGTAGAGCAAGATGAGGGTCTGGCTGGTAATAAATAACCTCACAATATGAATTATTCTATTTCCACAGCCTTAAGAAAACGTATGTTTCATTGTGGATCAGAAAAGTCTAGAAAATGCTGTCTTTTTGGAAATAACAGGGAGCTACTAAAACTAATCAGGCTGTCAGCAGGGAGTGACTGAGCACCTACTAAGAGCCTAAGGCGCAAAGGTAAATCCTGAAATGCTAACCTTGAAACAGAACACGTTTGTGTGTGGGATTTCCATTTGGAAACCAATAATCAGCAACCCTTGCATGTTATGCCTTAGACAGTCCAGATTTTTAATTACTAAATTTGCTCGTGGATTATTGCTATTTTTTGAGGGTAAGGTACAAATCAATGACCTACAAAACAAGATCGAACTGGATAATCATTGGGAGTCACTACTGCAGATGGTGTGGAGGTAAAAGACATATAGGCATCGCAAAAAAAAAAAAATGAAGGATTTTAATCAGATACCAAATGAAGCGGATTTTAGATCTGTCGAGTTCTGTCATGATCCATATGTATCTCTTTTTCAAAAATACAAACTGGGTGCTTTTGAAAATGCATAAGAGAAGACAGCTTCGGAGCGAGGTCTTGTTCTCTGAGTTTGCTTTATGTTAATTATCAAAACTTGGGTCTGGCAACAGCAAACAACTCTTCTGCCACTGGATGATGAAGCAAGCACTCCCTGAGAGGCGGGTGATTGGGAACTAGCGAAGTGAGGACAGCTTAGAGGTGTGGGACTGAGAGGGGCTGCCAGCTGAACAAGACCCACTCACCATGAAATGTTAATGTGTCAATAAAGGAGAAAAGCATGAATGAACCACAAAGACACTGAAACTGACTCAGCAGGTTGGAGATGGAACGTGGGCTCTTTGCCAAAGTAAGGTGCTCCAGGGCACACACCCTAGCACCTGGGAGGGAAAGGCTGGCTGTCCCTTGATTTTAGAATGAGAGAATATTTGGAAGAAAGAAAACAAGTGGCCTTTTCTTCAGAAATAAACTTCCTTCCTCTTTCTTTCTTGCCTTCCTTCGGTCTAACACACATCTTCTGAGTTCCTACTTTGGCCAGATTGGGTTAGGGACTGAGAAGGAAGAAAGGGGGCCAGGGGTATGAAGATAAATGAAACACAGTCCCTTTTCCAAAGCTCCTGCTCTAGAGGAAGGACAGAGGTGGGCAGCCAATTCTAAAAGGTGGCGAAAAAGAAGAGGTGGGCTGTACCAGTAGTGTGGAGGAAGGGGCCAGTTAGCTGGGGCTACAGTGGATCCACAAAGGTTTTCAGAGAGGAGGTAGCATTTTTGCCTGTCTTGAAGAATGAATAGGCCAAGATGGAAGGAAGAAAATTTCAGTTGGAGAGAATCTTCTCTCACCCTATTAGAATCTCTAACTTCCTCCCTTTCAAATCAGAGTCATTTCAAGAAAAGCAAGTAGACAAGATGAACATGACTTGTGTGCATGTGACAAGAGTGACTGTGACGAGGGCAGGCCCTGAATGTGAATGTGTTTGAGATGAAAGACTTGGTGAGAAGGGGGTTGTTCTGACATTTGGAATACTTCCTCCTCATATCTCAAACTTTTGCCTCTGTTGGTTAGTATTTTTTATTTTTAAGCACACTTTTCTGTTTTGCTATGTTTTGTTTTGAGTTGGAGTCTCACTCTGTTGCCCAGGCTGGAGTCACGCAGTGACACACTCATGGCCACCACAGCATCGACTTGCTGGGTTCAGGCGATCTTCTTGCCTCAGCCTTCCAAGGAGCTGGGACCACAGGCATGCGCCATCACGCCTGTCTAATTTTTTCTGGTTTATTATAGAGATGAGGTCTTGCCAAGTTGCCTGGGCTGTCTTGAACACGTGGGCTCAGGCAGTCCTCTTACTTCAGACTCCCAAGACGCTGGGATTATAGGTGTGAGCCACCACGACCAGTCTACTTTCCTGTTTTTAATGGGTTATTTGAATGATACATGGATCCTGTTTGGTTGGAAATGTGATCTTCCAATAGCGTTTGTTTTTTATGTTTGATGTCTGTCATGTTAGCCAATGATAAGTCTCTTATTCTAACTTACGGCTTGATGATTCTTGTGGACTGTGCTATATTTATCCATGCATTCAATTATTCCCTTATTGATGTATCCTTTCCTTTTCTTATTAAATAAATATTTAAATACTTTAAATACTTACTCGTACTTGGAAGGCTGAGGCGGAAGAATCGCCGGAGCCCAGCAGGTCGAGGCTGCGGTGGCCGGAAACGGCCACTGCACTCCAGTCTGGGCGACAGAGTGAGACTCCAACTCAAAAAAAATTAAAAACAATAAAATAAAATAAATACTTACTAGTTAACTAATATCCTGCTAGTCATAGTTTGGTAATTATGCCATTTCTTTTTTTTTTTAGCTTAGAAAATATAGTTTATTTAAAAGTAAATTAGGGAGAAAGAAAAGACTCACCTCCCCAAGGTAGGGAAGGGTGCCAAAGCCTTCATATAACCACACCATATCTTAGCAAGGCAATGGCCAATTATACCATTGCTAACATGAAAGATGGAAACTATTCTAAATGCATCGACTGAAAGATCAGACTTAAGTATATGATTGTGTACCCTACAGTGCTGAACATCAGACCAATCTTTTTTTTTTTAACTTTTCTTTTTTCTTTTTTTTAGAGACAGGGTCTCACAATGTTGCCCAGGCTAGATTTGAACTCCTGAGTTCAGGGGATCCTCCTGCCTCAGTCCCTCAAGCCCCACGGACATACAGGTACACACCACCGCACCCAACCCAATCTTGTTCTTGACAGATGTATTGGTCAGTGGGATCATGTATACAGATTTCTTTAGTTTGTAAGAGGTTTTTGGTGTTTGTTTTTTTTTTTAAAGCAGGATTTATTGAGAGGACAGAAAAGCTTCCACAGTGGGAGGGGACCCAAGGGGGTTGCCCATAAGAGGTTTATAAAGGAAGTCTAGAGAGCAGCAGCCTAGTTGAGTTAACTAGGAATATCTGTAAATGGAAAAGAATGTCAGACTGTGATGGGACAAAAGTTTCCCATATATAAACCAGCCTCATTTACTGGTTAAACAAAATCTAAGTTTTCATGGGTCTTTAGAGGCTAAGAAAGGAAAAGTAACTATCGTGCATGAACATTAATTAGTTCAATGGATTATTTTTTAAGTACTCTGTTAGAGATGAGGGATACAAAAATGATTAAAACATGAGCCTTGCCCTTAAGGAACTACTTCCCTCAAGAAGATGAGTTAGATAAGCAAATCAATTATCACTGTAGAGCTATGATAAGATATAAAAGTGTAGCAAGCCATGAGAGCACAAAGGAACTATATCTAAATTAGATTGGGACAGTGGGGTAAGAGGATAAGATGACAGAACTGAGTTTTTAGGGACAAGAATTTAATTAGCTGAAGAAGGGGCCAAGGGAAGATGTTGCACAAAACAGATGATAAGCTTGGGAATGTCTTTTCTCGAATTTACAAAGTACTGACTTAATATTTAAAAAAGGGCGGGGTGGGATGGCTAAAGTATTCCTTACACAGATCCCAAAGCACTCTCTCTCATGTTGTTAGTGTCTTAACTCATTTCTTTGTCTCAACTCCTTTTTTTTAACTCAAGCTTTCTGAATAGAATCAAATAGAAAATCTAGTCTGAGGACATTTCAGAATTTGAAAACTGCTGGCCTAGCATATACTGATGGGGTATATCAAATAGGCATTCATGCTAATGACCTAGGTGAGAACACAGAGAAACAGTAATGGGTGAGATCATAATACATTCATGTATGTCTACAGAGATGTTGACATCTATGGAAATGATTTCTTTCTCGATGCCAGTGTTTTGTTTTTTTTCAACTGGATTTAGAGTCTCAAATAGGCAGCTTGTCACAAAGATCTCAAAATGTTTCTGACACGAACAACATCAAGAAAAGAAACGAAGACAAGTCTTAGCAAGAAGATTGATCTGAGAATTAGATCCAGTGTATTGAATGTTAAAGGTGTTTATTAGAAATATCCCTTCCATTTATAAATTCTCTGCCTAGCTAACGCCCACTCATCTCTTAAGTATAAGCTCTAACACATCTGTATATTTTTTTCCAAGAAGCTTTGTCTGATCTTCTGTATTGGATCATGTCCCTCTGTTATATGCTTTTTTAATACCTTGCACTTTTCCTGTGTAGCACTTAGTACAGCTCCAATTAAACACTGACATATAATTCATGATTTCACATCAGTTCCTTTAAGTAGAATGTTAGCTTCAGGAGGTCAGGAACCAGGGTTTATACAGCAGTATCCACAATGCCTAGCTGCATTCTTGGTGTATAGTAGGTGCTCAATAAACATTCTAAAAAATGATTTATCTACATTTTATCCTAACTTCAGAAACGCAAATGCAACAAATTGAAATTGATCAGAGCTCCTAAGTGAAACCAGATCTGTAGCTCTTAAAGCTAGCTGGAGTCCTCAGAAGTCTCTCAAATCTGACCCTGGCTCTTCGGAGAATCCAAATGATGGGACTGGGTTATCTCCTCTTGATGCTTTTAGCTGACCTCCTCATGCCAGTTTGGCTCAAAATGAATCCAACATCTTCCCATTCATCAGTGTCAGGGCATCTTTATTATTGCAACCTGTTTTCCTCAGGCCAGAGCTTCCTTCATTATTGAGTTCCAACTGTGCTAGTCACTGTGCCAAGCACTTGGGATAAAAACATGAAAAGGCATGGCCCTGACCTCAGGAGAGCAGTAGGTTGCCATGTGAGTGGCAAGACTGGAAAAAGCTTCATCTGTCTCCAGGAAACCTCTGCCTATAATTACGCCACAAGAACATCACCCTTTTAGCTTAAAGGATTTGGTCCCTGTTACAATGCATGTCACCCTGGAAATCATGACTTTTTTCTTTTTCTTTTTTTTTTTTTTTACTGTTATCAATCACATTGCCTTTCATAGGAATGAAGTTTCTGGGAGTAGGTTTTCAACCCAGAGAGCACAGGGACAGGGACTGAGGGTTTGGGGAGCATGAGAGGAAGAGGGTCAAGGGGTGCCAGTAAGTTGAGAAAGGGGTAAAGATGAATGAGCTAGAAGAATAATGCCTAGCACATAGCAGACACAAGGTGATGCTTGGTGAGTAAATAAAAAACAAGCCACTTTCTTCACCTTGGTTGAGGGTTGGTCCTACCTTAAGCTGCTTCCTTAGGTAACTAGCAATTTCTGGCTGAGAAAAAGTTGACAAAATATGAAACAGATGGCTGTAGCTGTTTGGGGTTGACTCCAAATCTCAATTATGTTGTCACATTCTAGGACTTTAGAGAAGGAACAGACAAAAAGATTTTTTCTTTTTTTTTATCACCATTAACTCAAGATAATTTCCATTTTCAGAAATGTAAGAGGAAGTTGTACCCTGTTTTCAAAGATTTCGTGTGAGCTTGCACTTAGATAGGTACGCTGGGTTCTCTTAGCTATTCCAACTTCTTTTTTATTAATCAAAGAAACTCCAATAGACTCAAATTGGTCATGAGAGTTCGTGGTGATGTTTCAAAAGAGGACAAATGCCATACTGGTGTCTGAATAGTAAGGTTCTTTTCTATGTACGTGAGTATAATGCTTGCTTACACATACTAGCAAAGAGCACAATTAGCATACTAATTTGATTCTCTACCTAAAGAATGGAAGATTCTTTTGACACAGACAGCTGTCCGTGAATAGCTAGGGTGACCCTTGGTCAGTTTTCCATCTGTCTTAGAGTAAAAAGTCCAGACTTAAGCACACATTAGCTGTATGACCTTGGGCAGCTTTCTTATGTTACTGTTTCTCAGTATCTTCATCTGTAAAATGGGGGCACATGTAAAACCTGACTCACAGGTTGTAGTAAAAATTAAGCTAGCGCTTTGCTCATGATAGACACTCTGTAATATTTTTAAACTCTTGTTTGAATCTGTCTATTCTTGGGAAATTTGTGGTAGGCCTGAGACTCTTTACTTCCACCTGCCTGTAAAGAGAGGAGGCCTAGAGAGAGGTTTTGAGCCTCCCTAGAAACTAGGTGGGAATAAGTTTGCTGCTCTGACTTTATTAAAGAGCCGAGAATTCTGCAGCTATAGAGAAGTCACAGCTTTTTTTGGGTCCTTGGTTCCCAGGATTACGTCTCCACAGGACAAATGCCCAGAAGGCGGGGGCAATAGCCATCTGGGAATGTCTTAAGCTCAACTCTAGTGGTCATTGGAAGCTCTGAGAACGTCAGGTTGGTGAATCAGAATAGCACCAATTATAACTGCACGACTGCGTTGTCCTAATGTCTCCCTGTGCTGAGCCCTCCCTTCCTCCACCCCTTTCCCTTCCTTAGATCAGTGTTTCTCAACTTTGGCTGCACTTTAGAATCACTTGTGGAGCTTTAAAAAAATACAGATGTCTGGATTCCATCCTCAGAAATTCTAATTTGTCCGGAATATAGTCTGAGTATTGAGCTTTTAAAAAGCTCCCCAGAAAATCAGTGCACGTTGAACACTAAACATTTAAAAAATAATTTAGTTTTCAATGTAAAGCCTAGGCTAAGACATGCCAATAATACAATGAGTAAAAAGACAAATTTAGTCATGGCACATACACTTTTTAAAAGCTTATTTATTATTATTATTATTTTTTTAAAATAGAGTCGGGGCCTTTCTATGTTGCCCAGGCTGGTCTTGAACTCCTGGGCTTAAGCGATCCTCCTGCCTCAGCCTCCCAAAGCGCTGGCATGGGCCACTGTGCCTGACTGGCTCATAAAATTAATTTTATGCTGATAACAATATTTTGGTATTTTATGATTATTTAGATCCTAGCTTAATGTAAACATCCTCCATCCTGCCCAGCCCTATACACATGAAGCTTTAGAGTCAACTTGGTGTGAGGACACACCAGGTTGGGAGGAGAAAAGCAGTACTCTAGTCATTTGCTTGAATATTCTTAAGAGCCAGCAGTTGGTCAGAGCGCCCTCTCAGGTCTCTGGTGAGCTCCAGTGACCTCAGCATTCCCTATTGCTCTTGCCAGCTCGGTTGCTAATTTTACTAAATGGTTATTTTTTTCAATCCCTGTTTCATGGGAATGACGTGATGATCAGCTGTGATTGAAGTATGTTGCAAGAAATGTAAAATCATAACAAAGTTCTGGGGTTTGCAGACAACATATTTAAGAATTGATTATAGCAAACTTAAGGTTATCCTTGTACTAGTATTGCTTTAACTCCTAGCCCAAAACATATCTTGAAGGGGAGAACTCCATGGAGTTCCAGTTACTACGGGGGACTGCTCTTTGACACGAGTGTCCCTATGGAACAAAGCTTGGGGTTTTGCAAAATCCAACCTCCCAAGTCAAAGAAGTCCTTCACTAGGCCTCAAATTTGCCGCAGTGCATACTAATAGGGGGAGAAGGGGCTGGCCAGACAAAGGAGCTTCTCTGTGTGCCAGCACTGAGTCTCTTTTTGGGGGACAGAGAGAACCTTGTTTTCTTATATTGGAGAAGGAAGCGTTGTTTACAAAAGTTATACCTTAAGCTATCTCTATCCTTCAACTAAAAATGAGAAAAAAGTCTTAAGTAATTCAGTCAAATGTTTTCTCCTCACTAAAAATCAGTTTATAAACATGTCAAGTGCAAATAAAATTTTTTTAGGAAAATAAGGTGATAAGTTTTATAACTATCTGTCTACGTGTGTGTCTATCTCTCTATGTATGGAGGGGGACTTCTCTTGATATTTGGATTACTTGTGATCTGACTGGTAATTTTAATGTCTTCTGCTGAAGATGAGGGAATGAATATTTCATTTAGCTTTTTCATTTGCAGAACTGAACTTGCTAGTTGCAGTAAGAAAAACGGTCAGTTAGTTAATTTAGCTCAATGTTGATTTTTTTCCCCCAAAGTTCCTGAACAGAAGGGGAAATAAGGCTTGAAGAGGCTTGGAGAAGAGAATAGGGAGTAGGGAGAAAGATGGTCAGTCCTCCATATTACGTGGTTACGGTAGGTAGATGGCAGGTGGTGACAATGATGTTAATACATTTCCCCGAAGAATGTTTTCAACGCAGTGATGCGCAGAAGGGAACATGCTACTTTGCTTTTTAAGAGCTATGAGTTGATCTGAATATTATTTATGACCTCTTGATCTCCGGGTCATTTTTTTTTTTCTAGGAAGAAATTTTGAATGTAAAATTACGAAAGGGATTTATGAAGAACTTGGCATACTCAATTTGAAATCACTTGGATGCTGTTTATAATTCTGCTACTAATTTTCATTGTTTAAAACAAAATATGTAATTGTTCTATACTTTAATGCCTCAGCTTTCACTTCAACATTTCAACTTCTTAGTGAATAATATATATGGAGTCCTTTGAGTTAGATGAGTGAAGATCTTATTTTGTTATTTTAAAGTACAATGGATCAAACGGAGCACACGTACTTAAAATACATAGCTTGTAGATGAGATTCCTCATGGTCATACGAAGTAAAGTGAAGTGAAAGGCCACATTCAGACTTTAAGTCCAAGTGTGATGGATTCCTACTACTATCCATTACTACCAATTCTCTTAGTAACAATGAGTTTCAGAAAATTAATGGGTGATAGCCCAAGGGTGGATTATCAAGCAAAAATCAGGAATGTTTTAGGGCACCTTCCTAAACTTTCAGAGCAGATAACTATCCTGACTTCCCATAATGCATCACACTGGGTCGCATCCTGAGACAGAATTCTGTAAGGGCAGGTCTGACACATATAGCACATTTTTGCTCTACTGACGTCAAAATACCCTGTATTATTTTCCTTCCTCCTCTGGCTCCTTATTTGATACTGCTGGTTATTTTACATTGCCTTTTATTTTACACTGACCCTAGCCTACAGTATATAAAATCTCACTTTTTCCATTCTGCAGATAATTCCTGGCTGTGTGATTTTAGATCCATTACTTTTTACTGAGCTTTTATGTCACTAGAGACAGCTTTGCATTTTAATAAAGTTTCCAATCCTCCAGGGCCCTCTCCCCTGAAACATCTCCAGCTCCCCAGGGTTTCTGAAGAGTTGAGCAGAGAGAGTGGAAGCTTTTGTGGACAGTGATGCTGATGGCAGATAACTCCAGCTGTCATTACAAGATCATCCAGATAAGGGGAACAATCAAGTAGGGGCTTACGGTCCACTTGAGTTTTTCTGATTGTAAAACCAGCCATTTTTCAATTTAAATAATTTAAGGATTCCAGCTTCTCTATACTCTAAGGCTCATTCAGCCTCTTATTAGCTAACTGTTTCTCCAGTTCAAGAGGTGGAAGGGAAGAGTGCAGATTTTTTTGTTATTGTTAATTCACAGCAGTGGGTAGTGGTGTGTAAATAAAAAGTAAGCCAAACAAATTTGATGAGGAGAGAGAACAGGAATCCATACAAATCATCACCATTGATTTTTAAAAGTTAATTAAAAGGAATAAAAAGAGACAAGTACAGCATGGCCTGGCATATATCAATACACAAATGACAGAGAGGAGAATGAGTTAGAAAATTGATTCCCAGCTAACTAGAAGAAGAAAACAGAGGTACAAGGTTCTTGAATTTAACTTAAAAGTCACAACTTCTTTCCTGAGTCCTTTTCCTCAAAGTATTCTGACAATGATTTTCTCTCACATTGTTCCCATGGAAGGAAATGCTGGGAGGAGCGAGAGAGAAAAAGCAAAACAAAGTTGCAATATTCCAGAGGATTCAGCTCAGGACTGAATCACAGAATCACCTGTGACACACCTATAACAGCAAATACAGCTAAGAAACCATAGCTGGCATAAAGTCTTCCTTCTTTTTCCCATAGTTTTAAGTCTCTTTTTCTTTCTTTTTACATTTTGCAGTCTTTCCTGTTTTCCTTTGATCTTTGTGATCAAAGGCTAATCATTTACAATATTTACTTTCAAGTGGTATATTCCAGAGTCAATACTCTAGTCACTGACCTTTCTACAAGAAAGTGGGACCTGAGAGAACTGTACAACAAGAAGACAAGGTTCTTCTTCAGCCTGTCAAGTGCTCCTTTGGCAGGGCCGCACCTTATACTTTTGTGTAGGTGTTCTGAGGATGGGAAGGGCACTGGGAAACCATGCCATGCTCATGGGCCTACCTTTTCCTTTGCTTAGGAGACACATTCGACTCCCATGAAGATGCAGGTTCCCCAGAATGAAGGTCAGAGGCTAAGAAGGTTGGACAAGTAGTCAGAAAAAATATCTCCTGACAGAGGCAGGACCCATGGTGACATGCACACTCTTGATCGAACAAGGTCTTCCCCTGGCACTTGAAAGGAATCTGCTTATATGAAAGGTAATAGCAATAAGGTATCACAATAGGAGGAGAGACCAGGAAATATTGTGGTTTTTTTTTTTTTTAAAACATTCCTTTCTTCCTCCTTTCCTCCTTCTTCCCCTTTTTTCTTCTTTTCTTTCTTATCTCCCTCTCTTCTAAATGATAGAAGTCTGTCTTTGGATCAAAGTGAACTACCAGAGACCTAATTGGTAATACATTAAGTGGATCTCAAGGAAACATTATGTGCTATCTCTATTCAAAAAGATCAGGCTGTAAACTTTTGGGCTGGTGATCTATTTTGTTATTTTCTTTTTTCTCTCTTCTTTCATTTTAGAATTACAAAACAAAGCAAACATAGGCAGATAAGCTGAGTGTAGAAAACATCTAATATTGCTTGTGCTTCCTGTATTTCTTCCTGTCTTCCTTCTTCCCTTTCTTTCCTTCTGACTTCCACACTAGAGCTCTTACAGTGACTTTTTTTTTCCTGGACTGTAAGCTTGTAAGGTCAGGGATTCTGACTGATATACTCATTACTGTGTTCTCAGCACTTACAACCATGCCTAAATATTTGTTGAGTGATTCAATTAGTGAGATCTACTATCCACAAGATAAAGATAAAGAATTTGTAAACATAGAGCCAGTTAACATACATAATATAAATATTATTTTATAGAATTTTTAATCTGCAAAGGTTAAATTTAAAAAGTTTAAGCTCTAGAGAATAAAGACAGTTTTTTTTTTTTTTTCAAAAATGGTGAGACAACCTATGGAAAAATAGTTTGAGATACTCTATATTATACAAAGTTCAAAGAGGTTTTTATGATTTCTCAGAATTTTTCAAGTAGCAATTTTTATTGTGAAATTCCCAGAGAAAAACAAATTATTTAACCTTGTTACCCCTTTACCTGGCGTTGCTTGTGGGAATGGTTTCCAAAACATATTTTGGAAGAATTGGCATCTTATTTTATCTTTATTTTTTAAAGGTTTTTTTTTTCTTGTGAATTTAAGTACGAATTAAATTTTCTACTGTGAATAACACCCCTACATAAATGCTACTGAACTATATACTTAAAAATAGCTAAGTTGGTAAAGTTTATTTTTTTTTTACCATAATTAAAAATTTTACTCCAAAAAAACCTCCAAAATTATTATTTTACTAAGAAATAAGATAAATCAATGTTTTACCTAATGACCACAATGGTGAATCCAGAATTAATGGTATTGCCAAATCAAGGATTTGATTTTGGCCTATATGTGAATTTCATTTTCCGTCTAGATGCTATATCTTCTGTAAGTATCCTAATTTTGAACTTAGGGTTCAAATCTCTTAGTGAGTGTTTTTAGTAATAGAGTTTGGGATGCCTATGTATTAAGACTCATGTCTGTGTATGGAAAGTTTATTGCAGTTTAGTAGAGTAAGCCTGGAATTAAGAGACAAGTAACTGAGTTACAAAATTAACACTGTCACTGACTCAGTGTGCAACCTTGGGTAAACCCTGTTTTCCTTTTCTGTAAGATGACCTCATCAGCAAGTTTTCACCTTTTTCCTTCTAGTATGGGTTTTCACAAGTAAATTTTCCGTGGAACTCTAATATATACAGCAGAGGGGTCTCCAGGGGGCAGGAAGTTACTTGGTTCTTTCCAAAACTTACACCTATTT
>NW_007248111.1:253176-268838 GCF_000164805.1 Carlito syrichta
CTCCTCCTCTTTCTAATAGTGCTAAAAAGAAATGCTATTATGCAAGTGTCACATCATCCATTATGATGTGTTGATGGACAAGAGCTTTAAATTCTACTCCCAAATCTAAGTTTCCTGTAAATGTCTATATTATTCTCACATGAAAACCCTGAATCTTATCAAGGAAAGGTATTGAAACATTTTTTCTATCCCGTGCAATTAAGTCATTTTTTTCCTAGTGGAGTCAGTACGCTGCTATGAAAGATTGCACTGACTTACTGTCTTTTTCTCCTTTCCCTCACTTGAAGATCACATTTTTAAAGTGAAAAAACAAATAAACAAAGAAACACACACACCCCCAAGTAGACAGGAAGCATGATTTCTCACTATTTCCCTCGATGTTTCCTATCCATCGAATTGGTTCTAAGAATGTCAAAATGTAAACTGAACGACAGTTCTATTGTCTAGAGTGACTTGGCACTGTTTAACTTTTTCCACTCCATCAATATTATTAGGAAGTTACATAGCAATAAAAGATTCTTATTCACTACTGACTCCATCTGGGATGGGCTGGTTTTCTGATATTTCTGGACTCAGTTATTTAATCAAATAATAAGTTTTCATTAAATACCAACTTTATGTCCTTTATCATGGTAGGTTTTATAGAATGCATAAGAAATATGAGAGGAGATTCTGCCCAGCAAAAGAGGATAATTTATTTAGGGAAACACGGTACAAAGAAGGAAGTAGCTACTAAATAAAACATAATGTATATATTATGTAGATACACGTGAAACACATATATTATCACATACTACCTGGTATATAGGTGGTACTAAGTTTTGTTCACTTAAAAAATAATTCACAATATCTCATGTAACCTTTGTTATATTTGTCGGTCATATTCAGATATCCCAGATGACATTCATGAAATATCACATTTATATCTACAGTTGATCTCTGAAGACATGCTCATCTAGACCTATCACAGGTCACATCTGCATTAATGAAATTGATTCAAGATGCTCTTGTCTGCCATCTTGAGTCCCCATCTTTAGCTCCACAATATCATTTCTGTAATAAGTTTCCTCTGCTTTCCTCACGTTACATATAGGATCTATAATGCCTCGTGTTTTGTTTGTTTCCTTGTTGCCTAAAGTCTAAACTTCCTGCTTGTTTCCCATCAACCAGTTTACTATTTATTAATAATATTTCTTACTGTTACTTACATGACTAGATATACACCATGACATTTCATCGTGTATCCTCATCTTATGTACTTGAAGTCCAAATAAGCTGTAGTCTATTTATTTTATTATTTTTAAAATTTTTAAATTTTAAAGACATGAGGTACAATGAATACAAGTGTTCATTATGCAGGTACACTTGTTGATAAGGTGTGCCCCCCCCCGAAGTTTTCCTCAACTGCCAATTTCACCCCCCCTCTGGCAGTTTTCCACTGCTGCCAATCCCTTTCTTATAGTATTATGATAATTGTTCAAAGTTCGCTCTCTAAATTCAACCAAGTTGTTGTGAAGTCCATATGTTTGTCCTTCCTTATGCCCGCATAATATTCCATTGTGTATATGTACCACATTTTTTTATCCAGTCCAGTTTCGATGGGTATTATAGTTGGTTCCATGTTTTTGCTATTGTGAATAGTGCTGCAACAAACATGTGTGTGCAGGTATCTTTTTTGTAGAATGATTTGAGCTCCTCCAGGTATATCCCCAATAGGGGGATTGCTGGGTCACATGCAAGGCCAATTTCTAGTCCTTTCAGAAATCGCCACACTGTTTTCCAAAGAGGTTGCTCTAGTTTGCATTCCCACCAGCAGTGGAGAAGTATTCCTTTTTCTTCACATCCTTGCCAGCAACTGTTATTGTTTGTTTTATTAATGACGGCCATTCTTACTGGGGTTAGGTGGCATCTCAATGTGGTTTTGATTTGCATTTCTCTGATGATGAGTGAGACAGCACTTTTTCATGTGTCTGTTGGGTGCCTGTATGTCTTCTTTTGAGAAGTGTCTATTCATGTCTTTTGCCCACTTTTTAATGGGGCTGTTTGGTTTTTTTCTTTTGGCACGTTTGAGTTCCTTGTAGGTCTTAGATGTTAGGCCTTTGTCAGATATGCAGTTGGCAAATATTTTTTCCCATTCTGTGGGCTTTCTTCCTACTTTCTTGATGGTTTCTTTTGCTTTGCAGAAGCTTCGCAGTTTGATGAGGTTCCACTTGTTTACCTTATCTCTTATGGCATGGGCACTTGGGGTTTTGATCAGGAATTGGTTGCCAGTTCCAGTTTCCATAAGGGTGTCTCCTTCATTTTCTAGGATTCTTGTAGTTTGAGGTTTTATGTTTAGGTCTTTGATCCATTTAGAGTTAACTTTTGTGTATGGTTATAGGTAGGGGTCCTGTTTCAATCTTCTGGATATGATCAGTCAGTTTTCTCAGAACCATTTACTGAATTGGTTCTTCTCTCTCCAGTGGTTGTTGGTGGAGGGTTTGTCAAAGATGAATTGGTTGAGTAATTGAGGTTTTGTTTCCAGAATCTCTATCATGTTCCATTGGTCCTTATTTCTGTTCTTGTACCAATACCAGGCTTTTTTTAACTTTTATATCTTTTATTTTAAAGATGTGGGGTACAATTCAGAGCTAGGTATACAAATGTTCATTATTCAGGTACCCTTATTGTTGAGGTATGCCCCCTCCTCCCCTGACAGTTTCCCTCAACTGTCAATCCCAACCCGCTCTCCTGGCAGTCTCCTACTTTGCCAATCCCTTTCTTATAGTATTATGATAATTGTTCAAGGTCTGCTTATGAGTGAGAACATATGATACTCTGTTCTTTGTTTCTGTGATAGATCACTGAGTATGATAGACTAAATCCATCCAAGTTGCTGCAAAGTCCATATGTTTGTTCTTTTTTTGGCAGCATAATAGTCCATTGTGTAACACATTTTTTTTTTTATCTAGTCTAACTTTGATGAGCAGCATGGTTGGTTCCATGTTTTTGCGATTGTGAATAGAACTGCAACAAACATGCGTGTGTAGGTGTCTTTTTTGTAGAATGATTTGAGTTCCTCTGGGTATATCCCCAATAGGGACGAGCCTGTTTTAATTATTGTTGTCTTATAGTAAAGTTTGAGGTCTGGAAGTGCGATACCTCCTGCTTTGTTTCTAAGGATTGTTTTGGCTATTTGTGGTCATTTACCTTTCCTATGAATTTCTGTTTTGTCATTTCCAGGTCTGAGAAGAATGATGTTCGTAATTTAATGGATATTGTGTTGAATCTGTAGATTGCCCTTGGTAGGACTGTAGTCTACTTATAAATCTTGTCCTGCAGTAGCATTTTATGTAAAACTCTCTATTTCTTCAGGTCTTTTCATTTACTATTGCCTTTAATGTATATTTGGCTCAGTTCAAATGTCATCTCCTTTATCAAGATTTCATTATCAACTGAGAAAAAATGAATTTCTTCTTCCCTATTCTCCATAGTTCTTGGCACATATCTTTATTATAATATACATTATCTTGGATTGTATTTACATATTATTTTCCCCAGGTAGAAGTCAAGACCTACAAGGAGAGGAATTATATTGTATATATCTTTTTATATCCAGCTATTGGCATATACAGATGTTCAATAAATGGTTATTCAATAAAGACATGGTCCTTGTGCCTAAGGAACTCTCATTTCACTGAGGAGCTTATATTATTTGTAAGATTAAGGTGATAGCTGAGTAGCTAAATAAAAAGTAATATCCAAATATCTCAGATGACATTCATGAAATATCACATCTATATTGGTGTCTGAAGGCATGCTCATCTAGACCTATCACAAGTCACCACCTGTATAAACGAAATTGATTCAAGATATCTTATCTGCCATCTTTACACTCCATCTTTACCCACAATAAAAAGTAAATTGAAGTTTTAAAGTAAGTATTTAAATGTTTTCTTAATGAAGACTATCTCAAAGCCTATTGATTGGAATGTGGAAATTTCCCATAGAAACATTGTTGCATTTTTAGGCCAGTTCAAAAAAATGCCTGTTTGATCATAATGTAATCAAGCTGTGGTAACAGGCATTTATTAAACAATTTGCTAGTTTGAAACACTGTAGTAAGTATTCTACATGATTTATTTTATTTAGTTTTCAAGATAACCTTATGAGATAGGCATTATCATTGCCATTTTACAGAGAGGAAACTTGGACTTAGAGGAAACTTGGACTTAGAGATTCTCCTTTAACTAAGTTTCTCAAGGTCACCTGGACAGTAAATGGCAGAGCTGGGATTGGAGCCTGGTTCTGACTGTCTCTAAGTCTTCCACGCTTTATGTTACGCAAAACTGACCCCAATTGTATAGATCATATTAGTTCTATTAGTGGTTCTGAGGGGTCTGTATATGATAAATGTGGGGGAGGAAAAGAAGAAAGAGTATTTTCTATCCATTGCTTTTTCACGCAATCAGCCTGGAGTACCATAGTTAAAATTATTCTTTGTGTGTTCTAATTTCTTTTTCTTCACACATATCCTACTGACTCAGATGCCTTCCTCAAACTTTCAGGTTCCCAGTATCCTGATTTTTTTTTTTTTTTTTTTTTTTTTGAGTCGGAGTCTCACTCTGTCGCCCAGACTGGAGTGCAGTGGCCGCTCCCGGCCACCGCAGCCTCGACCTGCTGGGCTCTGGCGATCCTTCCGCCTCAGCCTTCCGAGTAGCTGGAACTACAGGCAAGCGCTACCATGCCTGGCTGATTTTTTGATTTATTGTAGAGATGAGGTCTCACTGCCCAGGCAGGTGTCGAACCCGCGGGCTCAGGCAATCCACTCACCTCAGCCTCCCAAAGGCGCGGGATTACAGGCTGAGCCACAGAGCCCGGCAGTATCCTGATTTTTTGAAAACTTCTCTGTGGGCCTCTCTTTAGACCTCCAAAGTTCTTCATACTTCCCTCTTTGCCCATTAAAAATAGCTATTACTTTAGAACATGTGGAAATAGACGAGGGGGAACCCCCAAAACCCCGGAATTTGTTTATAAAAAATTATGTATTTACTCTTACATGTTTAAACTTCAGTCACCTTCAAAGTACTCTCTGTCTGATGAAATATACTTAACATGATGCTTATTCCATTGCTCAAAACAGGTTTTGAACTCATCAATTTTGATGGCTTTTAGTTTTTCTGCCATTTTTTGTTACACCTCTTCCACATCGGCAAAACGTTTCCATTTAAGGACTTTTTCCATCCAATGAAACAAAAAAAAAATTCTCTCGGGATAAGAGCTGGTGAATAAGGAAGATAGGGTACGGGGGTCATGCTGTTTTTGGTCAAAAACTGCTGAACACTTAGTGTGGCATGTGCAGGTACACTCGTAAATCACTCATCATGAAATGGGCAAACATATTGAAAGAATCTCCAAAAAAATTTCACTGAGGCTAAACAGTCTCTCACAACAATGCTTGCTGGTACACTGATGTAATGGGTCCCTAGAACACTGACCTAGTGGGAGAAGTCTGTACTACAAGGGGCCACCCTCCAAAAAATAAGTTCTTTTTTGGGGAAGGGTCCTGCTCATAAAACCAATTAAATTAAAGTGATTCTTCTAATGTGTAAATGATAGATGTTGGATTCTCTTTCATATACACACTTTGAATAAAACATTTATTAAACTGAATGAATATGCAAGGATAGACATTTCAGTTCTTTTTTTTGAGTTGCAGTCTCACTCTGTCGCCCAGACTGGAGTGCAGGGGCCGCTCCCGGCCACCGCAGCCTCAACCTGCTGGGCTCCAGCGATCCTTCCGCCTCAGCCTTCTGAGTAGCCGGAATTACAGGCATGCGCTACCACGCCCGGCTGATTTTTTGATTTATTGCAGAGATGAGGTCTCGCTGCCCAGGCGGGTCTCGAACCTGCCGGCTCAGGCAATCCACTCACCTCAGCCGCCCAAAGGCGCGGGATTACAGGCTGAGCCACCGAGCCCGGCCATTTCAGTTCTTGAAGCTATGTAAAGAAAAGCAGACCTTTCCCCCGGAAGTCTCAGTGGGAAAGGAGTTTGAAACATATATGATGGGGGTGTGTGTATGAGATATAAGAAACTGTGTTGTGCTTGAGAATCAGCTTCCTTGGTAATTTTTAATTTGGGAGGGGCAATCATGGATCCTTTGGGGAGTATGTTGAAGGCTGTGTGCTCCCTCCCCAGTTACACACTACCTTTTTGCACATTATTTCACAAAATTCAAGAATATTTGGGGAAACCAAGTCTTATTCAAAGCTCTGCTTTTCTAGGGCGTGGATATTTCTTTCCCTCTACTTCCAAAAATATATACCTTAACCAAGATTGCATGTTAGAATTAACTGAGGAGTTTACCACCAGGTATTCTCCTTTAGTATGTCTGTAGTGGGTCCTCAGTAGAAGTAATTTTCAAAAAGCAATCCTAGTGATTCTGATGTGCAGCTAAGTGAAAGAAACATTTTCTAAGCCAGTGGTGCTCACAGCATTGTCCTTGGACCAGCAGCATCAACATTACTTGGAAACTTGTTAGAAATACAAGTTCTTCGACTCATTCCAAACTTAGCAAATCAGAAAGATCTGGGGGTGCAGTCAAGAAATCTTAACAATCCCTCCAGATAAATTCTGGTGCATGGGAAAGCTTGAGAATTGCTGTTCTACATTGTTGGAGACTTCCAAATTTGAGTCACAACTCAATCACCTCATAGATGATTGGTTCTCAAGGCTTATAGTGGTCATTTGTGAATGAGTGGTTGTTTTAATTCTTGGATGATGCAAGAGGGGTAGTACAGACCCAATCATTCTGTTGGCAGGAGTTACAGACGTGAGAGACATTGTAATAGAAAAGCAGTTTAAACTAGTCGTGTGGATAAATTGTCTGAAAGTATGTAGTATGCACAGCGAAAAGACAAGCCGAATGCCAACAACTCACGGGATACCTATAGTTGGAGTCAAGAGGAAGCGGAAACACTGGCAAAAAGGAGAGACAACTGGCAGAGAGGCATGAAGCAGTGACATAAAAACTAAAGACAGGCTGGTTAATCTGCAAATTAAAATGAGGCCTGCAATTGATGGGGTTGATCTTAGAGACTAGAAGGAAGTCATTGATAATCTTTAATTGAGGAATTTGATAAAGTCAGACTGCAGGGATTCAGAGGAGAATGGGAACAGACCAGTGAGATTTCAGGGGTGTAAACAATGTCTTTCAAGGATCTGGCTCAGAAAGAAGAAAGGAAGAAAGTTGTTGGGAACAACTGGCTGAGGAAAACCGGTGAAGGGATGGAAGAAGTGTACAGGTTGTAAGAATTCAAGGAAGAAGACGTTGGGGGATTGTATTTGTTGAAGAAGGAAGAGGAGCTATCATGAGAATGAAGTCAGAAATAGAAAAGAAGTGAAAGGACTCAGATGCCTTTGGAGTGGAAAAAGAAAGCGAAGAGGAAAGGAATCATGTGGGAGAATGGTTTGTCAAGGTAAAGATGAAGGCATATGAGATAGGTCATGCCTGGTGGCGTCAAACTTTTTTGTGAGGTAGGAGTTAAATCATTTACTAAGGCTTATTATTATTATTTGGATAAGGATGGCAGAAGTTAGAGGTGTATTAACAAGAGGAAGAAAAAAATGCATTTCTCTACAACCTGGCCCTGGCGACCTCTGCTTATTTCCAAGTCTCTCTTTTGCCTGTTTCCATAATGATATTGTCTCCTGCTTAACTTAGCTTTTTTGCTTTTTTTTTTTTTTTCGGTTACTCTTTTTTTTACATGCTCCATAACAAGTCAGGGTCCTCAGGGTTTCTTTGCCCTTAACTCTCTTCTCTTTTCAGCCCCCATTTTCTCCCTGACCCTGTTTCCATGGCTTTATCGGTTTATCAAATTCATAGGCAGCCTTAATCTTCCACTTAAACTTTAGATCTGTATTTAACTGCTCATTGGACATTTAGTCCCTCAGCTTCACTCTTCATCTACTTCACTGAAAGCCAACCTAAGCATGTTCCTGTCTTTAGCATGTTTGTTGTCTGTCTTCGACAGCGCTACCATTAATTACTTTGATTTCCAAAGCAAGAAGCCATCAACGATCTCTTGTTATCCATCAACCCTGACAACTAACAACTGTTTAATTTTTAAAATTGATTTTATTTCTCAAATACTGCATTGTTTTCTAATTTATATTCCAAAGCTCTATCCTTAATCATCTCTTATAATATTCGAATAGGTTCTTTCTTTAACCCATCCTCCATTTCATGACAGGAAATGTCATTCTAAAATGTAGATCTTGGCCAGGTGCAGTGGCTCACACCTGTAATCACAGCAATTTGGAGGCCAAGGTGGGAGAATAGCTTGAGATCAGGAGTTTGAGACCAGACTGGGCAGCATAGGGAGATCAAAACTCTACAAAAAAAAAAAATTAGCCA
This sequence comes from Carlito syrichta, assembly GCF_000164805.1. Taxonomy (NCBI): domain Eukaryota; kingdom Metazoa; phylum Chordata; class Mammalia; order Primates; family Tarsiidae; genus Carlito; species Carlito syrichta. Next base: position 261,573 of record NW_007248111.1, read on the forward strand.
GGTGTGGTGGTGCACACTTGTAGTCCCAGCTACTCAGAAGACTGAGGTGAAAGGATCACTTGTGCCTAGGAGGTCGAGGCTGTGGTGAGCTATGATCTTGTCACTGTACTCCAGTTTGGGAGACAGAGTGAGACTCCCACTTAAACAAACAAACAAACCAATAAATAAACAAATAAAATGCGGATCTGTTTATGTCCTACAGCTATGGTTTTCATAGTGCTCCAAAGAACCCAAGGCTCCCTAGAAGTGTTTTAAGGACTCCCAAACCAAATTATAAACTCTGATCACAGATTAAACTCACGCCTTTAATCCCAGCACTTTGGAAGGCCCAGGTGGGAGGATCTCTTGAGCCCAGGAATTCGAGACCAGCCTAGGCAACATAGCGAGATCTTGTCTCTACAAAAAAATCATAAAAAAAAAATCTGATTGTGAAAATGCATTTATCATTGATCAAAGTCCATTACTGCAGTATACATGATAGAGATGCCAATGCTGGGGAGAGAAGTGCAGTTGCTCTTTGACTTACAATGAGGTTATGTCCCAATAAACCCATCAAAGTCAAAACTATCCCAAATCAAAATGAATTTAATACACCTAACTGACTGAACATCAAGGCTTAGCACAGTCTACTATCTTAAATGTGTTCAGAACACTTACATTAGCCTGCAGTTGAACAAAATCATCTGGCAACACACTCAGTTGTCTGGTATCGGTTGTTTACCCTCAGTGATCATGTAGCTGACTGGGACCTGCAGCTCTCTGCATTGCCCAGAATCTCAGAGTATTTTATTGCATATCACTAGTCCAGAGAAAGATCAAAATTCAAAATATGACATATGGTTTCTGCTTTGAAAGCACATACTGCCTCATCCTCAGAAAGTCCATAAGTTGAACCATTGTAAATTGGGAACTGTCTTGATAAATAGACTGCTAGAGAAACAGAGTTGTCTTATAACACATCCAGAGAAAAGTCCAAAAATAGGCATCCATGATGCTTGAAGAATAAGCACGAAGGCACAAAAGCTCTTCAAACCAACTGGACCAAAGTTCGGTACTGTCAGTTCCTCTATTTCACATGTCTTTGCATGCAACAAGAAAGCCGTATTGCATATCAAATATTTAACACATACATGACAGTAAAAAGTACTTACCTCAGCTTTGACACATCAAATCATGTGGAAAGAATGTGGAAAAAAATGTATCTGTACTTTTGGCATCAGAACAATGGTAGAAAAATAGCCAGAGAGGTGACTTTTATAATAGTTATTACTGAAAATATGTTTGTGGACTCATCTAATTTGCATTGATGAGCATTAACCCTTATGAAAATGTTTTCTTTGACAATATTTTAGAAATGGCGGACAGATAGCCAGATGTTAGAAAGATGGGGTTATGGGAGTAAATTGTGTGTAGTTAGTTGTAAAAGAGTAACTCCAGGGATCTTCATGGTGTTGAAACTGTACAGTATCTTTAATATGGTCGTATATAACTTCATACAGACACAACACACACACATGACTACAAGTAAAGCTAGGAAGTTGAAGAAGATTGGAGGATTGTATCAATGTTAATACCCTGGTTGTGGTATTGTACTATAGTTTTTCAAGATGTCAATGTTGGGGGAATTGAGAAATGTGTACAAGAAATTTCTCTGTATCATATCTTACAGATGCACATGAATCTGCAATTATGTCAGTAAACATTTGTTTTCTTTAAAGATAAAATCTAACCTACAAAAAAAAAAAAGAAAATATTTTCTTTGCAAAACAATTTGTTTATTCTATGTAGATCTATAATTTGGTTTAAGATATAGTCTTTAACACTCTAGGACATTGGTCTGGACAAAAAATTCTTGAGTAAAACTTCAAAAGCACAGGCAACAAAACCAAAAGTGGACAAAAAGGAGTACACAAAAACCTTCTACACAGCAAAGGAAATCATCAATAAAGTAAAAAGTTCACAAAATGAGAGAAAATATTTCCAAACTACCCATTTGACAAGTGATTAACAACCAGTATATATAAAGAACTCAAACAATGTAATGAAAAACCCCCACATCATCCAATTAAAAGTGGGCAAAAGATCTGAGTAGACATTTCTCAAAAGAAAATATGCCAGTGATCAGCAGGTATATTAAAAAATTCACAACATCACTATCACAGAAATGTAAATCAAGACTAAAATGAGATATCATCTCATCCCAGTTAAAATAACTTTTATCCAAAAGACAGGCATTAATGAATGTTGGTGAGGATGTGGAGAAACCAGACCCCTTGTACTCTGTTGGTGGAAATGTAAATTAGTACAGCTACCATAGAGAACAGTATGAAGCTCAAAAAACTAAAAACTACCATGCAATCCAGCAATTCCACTGCTGAATCTATACCCCACCGAAAGGAAATCAATATCTCAAAGAAGTATCTGGACGCCCATGTTTACAGCAGCACTATTCACAATAGTCAAGACTTGAAAGCAAGCTAAGTGTCCATCAACAGTTGAATGGATAAAGAAAATGCACTATATATACACAATGGAATATTATTCAGTCATAAAGAGAATGAAATTCTCTTATTTACAGTGTCATAAATGAAACTGGAGGTCATTACATTAAACGAAATAAGCCAGGCACAGAAAGACAAATACTGCATATTCTCATTCATATGTGAGAGCTAAACAATTTAAAAAATAAACTCATGGAGATGGAGAATGGAATGATGGTTGCCGGAAAGGAAATGGAGAATGGGGGCAGGTAAAGTGAGGATGATTCATGGGTACAAAAATACAGTTAGATGGAATGAATGTGACCTAGTGTTTAGTAGCCCAAGAGGGTGACTATAGTGAAAAATAATTTATCGTAAATTTTTAAATAACCAAAAGAGTGAATTAAAATGTTTCTAGCACAAAGAAATGATAAATACTTGAGGCGATGGACACCTCACTTACCATGATTTGACTATTACACATTGTATACCTGCATCAAAATATCACATGTACTCTATAAATTGATACAACTATTGTATACTCATAATTTTTTTAAAAAAGATATATTTTTTAAATAAAAAACTATTCAGTATGTTTTACACTTTAAAAAAAAACACTTATCAGCTGCCTACTATGTGCAATAGATATATACAGTTTGAGTGTCATAATTCATTTTTTTGTAACTGAAATTTTCCAGCCCTCTCCCAAAAAGGTATTGACATGAATATCTCAAATAAACAATAATCCACACTCATCTAAATACTTTTCAACTGTACAATAATTGTGCCAGCTTTCATATCATTCTGATAATTTTTCATCAGGTGAAGAAGTACAATTTTTCAATGTTTACAACAACAGAAAATGCTAGAGAGAAAACACAACGATGTCGAGACTCAACGTATAAAAGAAAATAAATGGAAGTGTTTAAAACATTAAATATCTGACCCTTTTATGTCTTGTTATCTCAATATCTCCTACATCTCGCCTCCTTTGCCCTATCTTCTAGTTTTACTTTAAGAAGTTGTATATTTTGCATGCTTAAGTTCATACGTCTGTGACAGTGTTCATGCTATGTAGTTTGTGTGTGTGTGTGTGTGTGTGTGTGTGTGTGTGTGAGCACATTTGTGTATTTTTCAATTTGTAATTAAAAGTCTGAGTTCTGAAATTTGACCCAGGTTTGAATAAAAATTCTGCCACTTGATAACTGTGTAATTCCAAGATTAAACTCTACATGACTTAGTTTTCTCATATAGAGAAGGGAATAATAATACCTTCCTCGTTCAATTGTTAGGAGGAAAAATTAGATAATGTATCTGAAACGCTCAACCTGACATACAATAAATTCAAATTTCCAATTAGTTATTGTTGTTGCTTTGACTGTTATTAAATTGGTTTCCCTTGTTGCCATTTTTGTGACCTAATCCTACTTCAAGAGCCAGCTCAAACAACTGCTTCTCTACTGGATCTGACCATAGCAGGAATGGAATTTGGATTAGGCCTTGGTGGGGAGACATGACCCAGATTGCATAGCATAGCATGTGCATCAAAGGGAGAGAGAAGGAGGGAGAAGAGAAAGTCTTGTGGCCCTAGGCAGTTTAGCTAATCCCTTTAAATCTGATTTCATCATTCACACAATGAGGTTAATACCCACAAATTTCTACCTGGTTGTTTTCTAAAAACATTTAGATAGCCTATGCGAAAGTACTAATCCAGTGCCTGGCACTTAGTATGAGCACCAGTTTCCTCTCCTGCTGTCTACTCTTTCTTCTTCCTTTCTTTCTCTCCTTGAACCCTAGTTGAGTCCCTTTCCTTAGGTTGCGGCCATATTTAATCTCCATACAAAGCTGCCAGGGACTTGCTCTAACTGAATTGCTTTCCCCCTTATCAGGGTGGACCCTTCTACTGAAATCACTTTGTTTCTAGGTGGAACAAGAAAGAAACGGACATCGTCATCATTTTAGAATTTGTAGACTTCCTAAAAACGATGTCTTCTTTCAACTCACCTTATACTGACACAACTTTGTTTCTAGGTAGAATGAGAAAGAAACTGACATCATCATTATCATTTTAGAAGGTTTTGTAGACTTCCTAAAAATGACGTCTTATTTAAACTCATCTTCTTGCTCTTATTATTTCCTTGCCCTAAAGCATATTATACAATTAAAGCAAGCTGGACTCCAGCCTTTTCAATATTTTGATTAAGGTTTTATGTTCAGTAGTTAGTAGTGTTTAATTTTGGAAGCATAATAATAATTTTAATTAATTTTCATGGATTTCCTAATTGAAACAATTAAGAGGTAGAACTTACCCACAGGAAAAATAATAGGAGAATTTCTTGTGAACATTATCCTTGAGGTTTCATATAAGCACAAGATGGTGCAAATTTGCTTTAAAAATAGTTAGAAATCTAAAAGAAGCAATTACAAGATCAAACCAATTTGTGCCTGCATTTATCCTTTTTAAAAATAGGAGACAAAAGTATCCTTGAGCTTCTGGAAGCTGCTTCTGTCCGTCTGTGCATTCATGGCAGTAGTAATAATCAGGAGCAATACTAAAATGCTTTTTTTCAGTTACAGCATGATACGTAAACATTAAACTTTGGAGATAAGTATTAACAAGACCAAGAACTGAAAAGAGAAAATGAGGAGGAAAAAACACAGAAAGCCCAATAAAATGATAAAAGAAATAATCCAATGTGAATTAAATCACTCTGTTAACAGAATGCAGTCCTTGAAATAAAAGAGTTTTCAACTTTTCTGGTCACAGAAGCTTTAGGGTCAAAACATATTTTCTTGAAACTTAACACAAGACATAATCCTTGATAGGAGAACCACAGTGTGATTATGAAAAGAAAAAGGAATAACATACAGGAATACTTGAGCACAGCAGTTAAGTGCATGCACTCTAGAGAACGCTGTCTAGGTTCCAATCTTTGTTTCACTGATAAAACAGGGGTAACAGCACCTGTGCCAAAGGAGTGTTGTCAGGATTAAATGAATTAATATATGTTAATCATTTAAAACAATGCTCTGCCCAAAAGGAAGCTTAGGTATTTTTATAATTATCCTCATTTGCATTTAAAATATGAAAAAATATAGGAATTTCTTCAAGATAGCCCAAAGTAATCTCCACTGTTGTAATTTACCCAAATTTGTCACTTTTTAATAGGGTTTTTTTTTCCTGTCAATTCGTTTGAGTTCCTTGTGGATCCTGGATTCTAGGCCTTTGTTGGATGAATAGCTTGCAAGTATTTTTTTCCATTCTATGCGTTGTTTCTTTACTCGCTTGATGATTTGTTTTCCTGTGCAAAAGCATTTTAGCTTGATAAGATCCCATCTGTCCATTTTCGCTGCATTTCCTTTTGAGGTCTTGGCCATAAATTCTTTGCCTACTCCAATGTCCAAGAGAGTGTTTACTAAGTTTTCCTCTAAGATTCTTATAGTTTGAGGTTTCACATTTAAGTCCTTGATCCATTTTGAGTTATTTTTTGCATGTGGTTAGCCAATTTTCCCAGCACTATTTGCTAAATAGGGTTTCCTTTTCCCAATTTTTGTTTTTGTTGGAGACCAACATTTTTAATCATTGCATGATAGTTCATCTTATCAAAATACTATCATCCATTTAAGTAATTTACTATTTATTCCTCTCTTTTCTGACATTTAGACCTAAATTTTTACATATAAATAATGCTATAGTGAATATTGTTGTATATATCTGTTTGTATTTTTTTTATCTTTCCTTAGGCTAGATTCCTTAAAATGAAATTACATAATTTATGGGTGTCAACATTTTTTTTTTTTTTTGAGTTGGAGACTCACTATTTCGCCCAGGCTGGATTGCAGTGGCACGCACACTCACGGCCACCCCAGTGTCGACCTGCTGGGCTCTGGCAATCCTTCCACCTCAGCCTTCTGAGTAGCTAGAACTAGAGGTGTGCGCTACCATATTTTTTATTTTATTGTAGAGACGGGGTCTCGCCAAGTTTCCCAGGCTGGTCTTGAACCTGCGGGCTTAGGGAATCCACTCGCCCTGGCCTCCCAAAGTGCTGGGATTACAGGCTGAGCCACTGAGCCCAGCCTGGTGTCAACATTTTTAAAGGCTCCTGATAAACATACTGAGGTTTAAAACACTGTTTTCTCAAACCTCTGGGCCTCAGCAAGGCCTAACATCCAGGATCCACAAGGAACTCAAACAAATTGACAGGAAAAAAAAATAACGCCACTAAAAAGTGGACAAAGGACATGAACAGACACTTCTCAAAGGAAGGCATTCAAGAGGCCAACAAACATATGAAGAAATGCTCAACTTCTCAATCATCAAATAAATGAAAACAATGAAATACCACCTCATACCAGTCAGGATGGCTATCGCTAAGATGTCAGAAAACAACAAGTGTTTGTGAAGTTGCAGAGAAAAGGGAATGCTTCTACACTGCTGGTGGGAATGTGGGCTGGTTCAGCCTTTGTGGAAAGCAGTGTGGCGTTTTCTCGCTGAAATAAAAATGGAGCTACCGCCGGGCTCGGTGGCTCAGCCTGTAATCCCGCGCCTTTGGGAGGCTGAGGTGAGTGGATGGCCTGAGCCCGCGGGTTCGAGACCCGCCTGGGCAGCGAGACCTCATCTCTACAATAAATCAAAAAATCAGCCGGGCGTGGTAGCGCATGCCTGTAATTCCGGCTACTCGGAAGGCTGAGGCGGAAGGATCGCCGGAGCCCAGCAGGTCGAGGCTGCGGTGGCCGGAAGCGGCCGCTGCACTCCAGTCTGGGTGACAGAGTGAGACTTTCACTC
>NW_007248111.1:268858-321589 GCF_000164805.1 Carlito syrichta
CCAATCCTTCCACCTCAGCCTTCTGAGTAGCTAGAACTAGAGGTGTGCGCTACCATATTTTTTATTTTATTGTAGAGACGGGGTCTCGCCAAGTTTCCCAGGCTGGTCTTGAACCTGCGGGCTTAGGGAATCCACTCGCCTTGGCCTCCCAAAGTGCTGGGATTACAGGCTGAGCCACTGAGCCCAGCCTGGTGTCAACATTTTTAAAGGCTCCTGATAAACATACTGAGGTTTAAAACACTGTTTTCTCAAACCTCTGGGCCTCAGCAAGGCCTAACATCCAGGATCCACAAGGAACTCAAACAAATTGACAGGAAAAAAAAATAACGCCACTAAAAAGTGGACAAAGGACATGAACAGACACTTCTCAAAGGAAGGCATTCAAGAGGCCAACAAACATATGAAGAAATGCTCAACTTCTCAATCATCAAATAAATGAAAATCAAAACAATGAAATACCACCTCATACCAGTCAGGATGGCTATCGCTAAGATGTCAGAAAACAACAAGTGTTTGTGAGGTTGCAGAGAAAAGGGAATGCTTCTACACTGCTGGTGGGAATGTGGGCTGGTTCAGCCTTTGTGGAAAGCAGTGTGGCGTTTTCTCGCTGAAATAAAAATGGAGCTACCATATGACCCAGCAATCTCACTTCTGGGAACATACCCAGAGGAACATAAATCTCTCTAACAAAAAGACATCTGCATGCGTATGTTTAATGCAGCACTATTCACAATAGCAAAAACATGGAACCAACCCAGATGCCCGTAGCTAGTGGACTGAATAAAGAATATGCGGCACATATACACGAATGGAATATTATGCAGCCATATAGAAGAACAAAATCATGTCCTTTGCAGCAACATGGAAGCAGCTGGAGACCAGCAATCTAGGCCTGGAAACAAAAAACTGAATACTTCATGTTCTCATGCAAAAGTGGGCCCCAAACACTGGGCACACGAGTACAAAGGTAGGAACAGTGAACATTAGGCACTGCTAAAGGCGGCGGGGAGATAAGGGGTACACAACCACCTATTTGGTACCATGTCCACTACCAGGGGAAGAGCAGGCTCACTAGTAGCCCAAACCTCACCGACACACAATGCACTTAAGTAACAAATCCTCACATGTACCCTGCAACTCTAAAATTTAAAAAAGTTGGCCTTGAGTTATCTTTCATAACAAATGCTAAATATATGAAAAAATGATGATATGGGGTAAGTGAAATCAGGAAAATATATAACTTTATTTATAGTAAGACCATGATTTTTTTTTTTTGCGTTGGAGTCTCACTCTGTCACCCAGACTAGAGTGCAGTGGCCGCTCCCGGCCACTGCAGCCTCGACCTTCTGGGCTCCGGCGATCCTTCCGCCTCAGTCTTCCGAGTAGCTGAAATTATAGGTGTGCGTTACCACGCCCGGCTCATTTTTGATTTATTGTAGAGATGAGATCTCGCCAAGTTGCCCAGGCGGGTCTCAAACCTGAGGGCTCAGGCAATCCACTCACCTCAACCTCCCAAAGTGCGGGATTACAGGTTGAGTCACCGAGCCCGGCGACCATGATTATTTAAAATATATCTAGAACATAACTTTGAAAACTGTACTAACAAATTAGCAGATTGTTTCAGAGGGTTAGAACAGGAACCCCCTGTCAAGGGCCAAATAGTAAATATCTTAGGCTTTATAGGCCATGTAGTTTCTCTGACAACTATATAACTTTGCTCTGGTGGTGTGGAAAGTGGCCATGGATAATAGTAAACAAAGGGGTGTCAATAAAATTTGATTTACAAAAAACAGATGATCTACCTGCTGGCTACAATTTGCTATCCCCTGGGTTAAATTTATAGGTGTATTTATTTTCTTTTTTTATATTTTTCCATAATTTCTAATTTTTTTCAGTGAGGAAAGCATACATTACTTTTTAAATTTAAAACAAAAACAATAGGTGGTATAAAAAATGAAACACTGTTTGTGATAAAAAGTAGAAAACACCATGGATAGTTAGGAAGTGACTGCAATAGATTTAAAATTTTAAGCTGGGCATGGTAGCTCACACCTGCAATCCCAGCACTTGGGAGGCCAAGGCTGAAGGATCACTTGAGGGACCAGGAGTTCAAGACTAGCCTAAACAACATAGCGAGACCCAGTCTCTATAAAAAATACAAAAATTAGCTGGGCATGGTAGCATGCACTTGTAGTCCTAGCTACTCCCAGCTACTCAGGAGACTGAAGTGGAAGGATCACTTGAGCTTTGGAGTTCAAGGTTATTGTGTGCTATGTCATGCCACTGTACTCCAGCCTGAGTGATAGAGAGATCCTAATCAAAAAATAGGTACATCAAGTGCTATGGTCTGAATGTTTGTGTGTTCCCAAAATTCACATGTTAAAACCTAACCCACAAGGTGCGCTATTAGGAAACAGGCCCTTTTGGGAGGTGATTGGGTCATGTGGGCAGAGCTCATGAGATTAGTGCCCTTTTAAAAGACACTCCTGAGAGCTACCTCACCCTTTTCCACCATGTGAGGATAAAACGAGAAGGTACCATCTGTGAAATTAGCGTTCACCAAACACTGAATCTGCTGGCTCCTTTATCTTGTACTTCCCAGCCGCCAGATCCATGAGAAACACATTTCTCTTGTTTCAAAGATATCTAGTTTCTAGTATTTTGTTATAGCAGCCCACACGAACTAAGACATATCACACTTAAAGTCCACACTATTTTATCTAGTCTATAAGGCCTAAAGGGTCTGGCTTTTGGCTCTATCTCAGAACTCAATTTCATATCATCCTCTCACTTGGTCATCTGCTTTGGACACACTTGCATTGGAATGGGGCACCTAGATTGAGACCTAATCGCAGACCGACATGAACAGAGAGTGGTACCATTAACTTCTTCATCTTCTCACACAAAGGCTCTGCCAACAAATTCAAGGGTCTTGGAAATAATTTTTAAAAAATTATTCCATTTTCTGAATTGGTTTTAAAAAGCTAGATATTTGTATTGTGTGCACAAAATACCCTAAAATTTAATTTGGTTGTCTACATTTTTTACCCGGATATTTATTATTAGAAAACCACAACCTGTAGCAGCAGGATGCAAGATCAGACTATTGCAATAGAAAATCTTGGTAGGACAACAGCCTCAGCAACTCCAAGGCATCAACACTAAAAAGCCTCAGACTTTATTTTTGAATTTAAAAAGCATAAACTCTGTGTGTGTGTGTGTGTGTGTGTGTGTGTGTGTGTGTGTGTGTGTCAGAGTCTCACTCTGTCACCCAGGCTGGAGTGTAGTGGCATGCTCATGGCCACTGCAGCCCTGACCTGCTGGGTTCAAACAATCCTTCTGCCTCAGTCTTCCAAGTAGCTGGAACTACAGGCGTGCACTACCACCTCCGACTTATTTTTTGATTTATCGGGGTCTTGCCAAGTTGCCCAGGCTGGTCTCAAATCCCTGAACTCAGGCAATCTTCTCACCTTGGCCTCCCAAAGTGCTGGGATTACAGGCTTGAGCCACCACTCCTGATCAGCATAAACTTTTATAAAGAGTAATAGGGGCAACCCCCTTGGGTCCCCTCCCCCTCTGGGAGCTTTGCTGTCCTCTCAATAATCCTGCTTTTGTTTTTTTTAAGAGTAATAGATAACTTATTTTTCTTCCTTCTTCATTGTGTCTCCTACTCCACATATCTACTCTTGATCTAGGGCTCATCAAGACTCAATGAATTTATCAATATATTTATCAAATTTTAAAATGTTTGCCAAGTAGGTAAAAAGAAAATGACCATATGGTTTTAAACATCTGTTTCTTTCATTATGAGGGCGTTTAAGCACATTTTTGTATGTTTAAAAGTCATTTATGTTTCCTAATCTGTGACCTGTGTTCATGACCTTCGATTTTCTACTGTCCTTTAGTTGAATTTTTTTTTTTTTAGGATGTTGTAGGGACTTCTGATATGTTGGGGGGGGGAGAGGGAAGCTTTTGTCTGTCCTATGTGCTGCAAGTGACATTTCTATTTTATCTTTTAATTTTATTTCTTTAGTATTTGCTGGTTTATTTTACTATGCTTAAATTTTTATAGTCAAATTGATGGTTTCTGAAATTATGTCATGCTTTGAAAAACCTTTCCTACTCCCAAGACTGTAACACAAGCCTAAACAAACAAACAAAAATGTGTCCAATGTTTTTTTCTCCCAAGTAATTTTACAGTTTATTTTTTCCCTCGTTAAATCTTTGCTTCATCTGAGGTTTATTTCATAGTATGAAATATTGGGGCAACAGTACATACCCCATTACTTTGTTAAGTCTGCTCACTGCAGAAGGACACAATATGGTTTCTTTAAGCCATCAGGTATTTAACAGCCAAATAATTGTACAATAATTCACCAAAACCAACTCTTATACAAACAATGCTAATATGTCGCAATGTAGTTTCTTTTTTTTTTTTTTTTTTGAGTTGGAGTCTCACTCGGTTGTCCAGACTGGAGTGCAGTGGCCACTCCCGGCCACTGCCTCCTTGACCTGCTGGGCTCCAGCGATCCTTCCACCTCAGCCTCCAAGGAGCCGGAACTACAGGCGCGCACTACCACACCAGGCTAATTTTTTTTATTTATCGTAGAGGTGAGGACTCGCCAAGTTGCCCAGGCGGGTCTTGAACATGTGGGCTCAAGCAATCCACTCACCTCAGCCTCCCAAAGCACAGGATTACAGGCTGAGCCACTGAGCCCGGCTGGCAATATATTTTCAATCAGTCATTGAGGTCAGTATTTTCTGAATTTTAATCACTCAAATACCACCATAATAATTTTTTCATTTTCACATTAACTCTTATTCTTAATACTTGTTTTCCTAATGCTTTTATTTAGTTGTTCCTATTACATAAGTACTTAAAAAAATTTTACATCATAATTTAACATTCTAATTAAATTTTCTGAAAGCATACAAAAATAAATATTAAAACAAAGTTTTCATCTATATACTGCTATTATAATCTCATTTATCATTTTGGGAAACAGTGATCTAGTTAGAACCAAATAGGAGGGGGGATCTGAAAAACAACAAAAAAAATGACCTTTTGGAGAAGGCACCTCTTGCAGTACAGGCTTCCCCAGCTAGGTAATTGTTCTAGGAAGAAACCATTGGCATCAGTGTACCAGCTAGTGTCGTTGTGAGAGGCTGCATTTGGCTTCAGTGAATTTGTGTGTGTGTGTGTGTGAAGATTTTTTTCAATGCGTTTGCCCATTTCACGATGGGTGATTTACCAGCGAATTTGCCCACGCCTCGATGAGCGTTCAGCAAATTTTGACCAAAAATGCACGACTCCCCCTGCCCCACCCTCCCTATTCACCCAATCTCACCCCGAACGACTTACTTTTTGTTTCCCTGGATGAAAAAAGTTCTCAGAGGGAAAGTTTTTGTGGATGTGGAAGAGGTGAAACAAAACCACGGCAGAAGCACTAAACGTCATCAAAATTGAGTCCAAAAACTGTTTTGCAGTAAAAAGAGGATCTCCATAGGTGTACTGAATGAAACAGAGAATAAATACACAGTTTTTAATAAATAAATTTCATATTTTTGGGGGGGAGGTCCCTGTATACAGAAGTTTGGAGTTTTCTGAAACAAGAAATCGGGGTGACTGACAAATTTTGGATTTTAATACTTAATGTCTTGGTGATACCCCTTTTTCTTCTGTGTTGTTGTCTCTTAGACTGAAAACTTCATTTAATGACTTCCATTACATCATTAGATGTTTTAATGTATGACAACAAAAGTCTAAATTTTATTTTTTATATATTTTTTATGAATTGTAGAGATGAGGTCTCGCCAACTTGCCCAGGCTGGTCTCGAGCTCGCAGACTCAGGCAATCCACTCAGCTCTGCCTCACCAAAGTGCTGTGATTACAGGCTGAGCCACTAAGCCCAGCCAGCCTAAATTTTAACTGGTTTGGTAAAGACTTTAGACACACAGACACTTTTTAAAAAATAAAAGTAAATAGAAAAAGCTCACTTTGTTTCTACGGGTAAAAAAGTTTCTACAGGTCAAAAACAACAACAACAACAAGTATGCCACTGTTCAAGATGAGTTTTTCTCTTTGAAGATTAAAACAACTGCCATTCCAAGTAGCTGAAACTATGGGTGAGCGCCACCACGCCCAACTAATTTTTTGATTTATTGTAGAGATGAGATCTTTCCAAGTTGCCCAAACTGGTCTCCAACATGTGGGCTTGGGTAATCCTCTTACCTCCGCCTCCCAAAGTGCTGGGATTATAGGTGTGAGCCACCGAGCCCAGCCTCAAATTTTGTTTTTTTAATATTTATTTTTATTTTAGAGTTGAGGGGTACATGCGAGGATTTGCTACATAAGTAAATTGTGTGCAAGTGAGGTTTGGGCTTCTTGTGAGCCCTCTTTCCCCTGGGAGTGGACACATGGGGTTCCCTCTACTCCCTCCTTCCTCTAGTGGTGCCCAGTGTTCATTGTTCCCATCTCTGTGCTCAAATGCCCAAAGTTTAGGGCCCACGTATGAGCGAGAACATGCAGTATTCAGTTTTTTGTTTCTGTGATAGATCACTTAGAATGATAGTCTCCAGCTGCATCCATGTTGCTGCAATGGACATGATTTTGTTCTTTATGGTTGTGTAGTATTCCATCATGTATAGGTTCCATATTTTCTTTATCCTGTCCACTTTCAATGGGTATCTGGGTCGGTTACATGTTTTTGCTACTGCGAACAGTGCAGATGTCTTTTTGTTAGAGTGATTTATGTTCCTCTGGGTATATTCCCAGAAATGGGATTGTTGGGTCATATGGTAGCTCCATTTTTAGTTCACTGAGAAAGTACCGCACTGCTTTCCACAAAGGCTGCACCAGCTTACATTTCCACCAACAGTGTAGAAGCATTCTCTTTTCTCTGCAGTCTCACCAACTGCTGTTGTTTTTTGACTTCTTAGTGATAACCATCCTGACTCATGTGAGGTGGTATTTCATTGTAGTTTTGATTTGCATTTCTCTGATGATTAGGAAGTTGAACACTTTTTCATGTTTGTTGACTGCTTAAATATCTTCCTCTGATAAGTGTCTGTTCACGTCCTTTGCTCATTTTTTAATGGGGTTATTATTATTATTCCTGTCAATTTGTTTGAGTTTCTTGTAGATCTTGGATGTTAGGCCTTTGTTGGATGAATAGCTTGCAAATAAATATATATATTTCCATTCTGTGAGTCTCTTTACTGTCTTGATAATTTCTTTATCAAAACATGTTCAAGCAAAAACATATTAGCTTTATAAGGTCCCACTTGTCAATTTTGGCTTTTGTTGCATTTGCTTTTGAGAACTTGGTCATAAATTCTTTGCCTATTCCAATGTCCAAGAGGGTGTTCCCTAAGTTTTCTTCGAAGATTCTTTTTTTTGAGTTGGAATCTCACTCTTGTCGCCCAAGCTGGAGGGCTGGAGTACAGTGGCATACTCACGGCTACTGCAGCTTTGACCTGCTGGGCTTAGGTGATCCTTCCATCTCAGTCTTCCAAGTAGTTAGAACTACAGATGTACACCACAATAAATCACAACTCGTTTTGTGATTTATTGTAGACACGAGGTCTCACCAAGTTGCCCAGGCTGGTCTCGAGTCCCCAGGCTCAGGCATTCCTCTCACCTTGGCCTCCCAAAGTGCAGGCTGAGACACTGCCCTCAGCCTCTAAGTTTCCTAGAGTTTAGAGTTTCACACTTAAGTCCTTGATACATTTTGAGTTACTTTTTGTATGGTGATAGGTAGAGGGGTCTAGTTTGATTCTTCTCTATGTGGCTAGCCAGTTTTCCCAGCACCATTTGCTCAATATGACTTTCTTTCCCCAATATTTGCTTTTGTTGCATTTTATTTAATTTGAAAAAATGGATAGCTTCAACTATAATTCTAGGCAGTACAGATTTTTTTGGTTTTTCTTTCTTTTCTTTTTAAAGAACAATAGTAATATTACTTGGGTCAAACCGAATTCCTGGACATATAGAATAAAATGTCTGGAGGAGCTAGATTCCTTGACCATATGTTTACATTGTATATTACTTTTCCTGACTACACGTAGATGATTTTACAAGCTCGTATTTAGACAGCAGGATATCCTTTATGAGTAAGATAATCCGTGGCACCGTACTACATGGACTCCAGGAGAGTATGTGAATTTCCATTCAAATGATATGGGTAGCTCAAGTTGAAAAAGGAACCCTATGGGGTTGATCTTGATGTATTGTTTAAAAAAAAACAGTGTTTGTGTAAGCAGAAACAATGATGCAAAATCTCTCAGACATCTAACAATATGTATGCAGGACATAACGGCTATTTTGTGTTACTATCTCATCAATGATGGGAACAATGATAACTCATTTTAGTAAGCTCTGTGCTTACTATGAATCACGTACTTTAGAAATACTATCTCGTTTACTTCTTACAATTCATGTCCCCCATGTTAGAGAGGAGCAAATGGAATCTCTAAGAAGTAATCTTGCCCAAGTCACACAATTAGAAAGCAGAAGAGCTACCACTAAAATTCAGGCTCTCAAAAGATCATGCTTCCCCTATGAAACCATGATGCTTCCCAATGAGTCCAGCTCCTTCCACCTCCTGAAACTGTCTGTCCCTTCTTCTTCTGTCTTGGAAGGAGACCCCGAGCAGAGTAAACGTCTGGCACCTCACAGGTCACCTCTTTACTGGCTGTGACGAGAAGAACACTCCAAAGAGTTGAGTGTGTCATTTGACAAGGACGATCATGAAGACGGGAATAATTGTTCAAAAAACTGCAGGAGTCACACAAAACCAATATCTCAAGACAAAAAAGTTGTAGACTTCTGCACTGAGTAGCCTGTCACTCAGATCACCCAGTCAGCATCAGTGAGGGTGCAGGACTCTGCTGTACCCCTTAGCCTTTTGTACCCCTTCGTCCACCCCAATTCAGCTGGAATAATTCATGCAGTTTGAATTGTAAAGAAGCAAACAACATTTGCAGGACTCCATTTCATAAATCCCCCCTGCAAGGCATTGACTGGCAGCTAACTGCATTTCTTATAGCATATTTCACATCCCTGGGGTGTGCAGAACACTTGTAGTAGTGTAAAATACGAAAATATCAAATGAAATATTTATTTTCTATAGCTGCTACCTAGGACCCTCCACTGTAGAAGTGTTACCAAGATTTTCCCAAATTACACAGAAATATCCTTCTAAGTAGAGTCAGCAACTAAGAGAATTTTGTTAGCATTTACCATAAAGTCATGATATCATAGTCTAAAGATGATTATCAGATAATTATGGGAAATATGTTATTGGATAGTATATAAGTGTAGTCAGCTAAAAATAGTTATTCTAAATAAACACAGCACAGAGAATAGACTTGAGAGACGTTCGTGGTCCTAGATTCCAGTCCATTCCTTAGCTGACTAATTCTGTCAAACAAAGAACTTGCTGGGGATCAGTTTCCTCATCTGTAAAACAGGGATAGTATTTCAAGGGACAGTTATAGGATTAAATAAAATAATGGCCGTGTATAAAGCAACTGCCAAACTTTCTGGCTCCTAGAAGGTATTCAACAAATAGTTTTTTTTTTTTCCCAAACAGTTCCAACATACTGATTACTTACCTATTTACTGTAAGTTACTGACCTATTCTTGTCAATTAGAACTGACAGAAGCTACAGGGGAAAATTTAATCTTAAAACCAGCAAGGTAGGCCAGGCATGGTGGCTCAGGCCTGTAATCCCAGCACTTTGGGAGACCAAGGCGAGAGGATTGCCTGAGACCAGAGGTTTGATACCAGCCTGGGCAACTTGGCGAGACCTCGTCTCTAATAAATTAAAAAAAAAAAAAAATTAGCTAGGCTTGGTGACATGCACCTGTAGTTCCAGCTACAGCCTGAAGTGGTAGGATTGTCTGAGCCCAGCAGGTCAAAGCTGTGGTGGCTGTGAGCATGCCACTGCACTTCAGCTTGGTCTACAGAATGAGACTCTGACTCAAAAAAAAAAAAAGAAAAGAAATAAAAGCCAGCAAGGTGTTCACATATTTCTTGAAATGAAGTACTTTGCAATTATAGTTATATTTGGTCTAGGGTTGAAGTTTTTTTGCAGAACACACTTAGGATGTCATATAATCTAGTCTGAAGAAAATAAAGGACATTTTCAGCAGGTGTTCTGTTTTATAATTTTTTTTTTGATTTGGGGTCTCACTCTCTCCCAGGACAGAGTGCAGTAGCCTGATCATGGCTCATTGCAGCTTTGACTTCCTGGGCTCTGGTGACCCTCCGACCTCACCCTTCCAAGTAGCTGGGACTACAGGCATGCGCCACAACACCTGGTTACTTCTTTTATTTTTTTGTAGAGACGAGGTCTCGCTATGTTGCCCAGGCTGGTCTTGAACTCCCAGGCTCAATCAATCCTCCCACCTCAGCCTTCCAAAGTGCTGGGATTACGGGCATGAGCCACTGTGCCTGGTCTAATAGTGCTATTATTTATTATGTCATACGTGGTTCTGGGGTTGTGTGCCATAAAGGTAAATAAGACATAATCCTGCTTGGAATGAATGAAAGACTTATCTTGGCACTATCAGCTATTTGATTTCCTAAAATATTCTGCTGGATGAATAGAGTTATATCTGTACTATTTGGAAAATGACCCATTCATATGTTCCAAGTATTCCTTAGCAGCAACTGCCAGTCAGTGTCAAATCTGGCTTGAACACACTATAATTTCAATTAAGTGGCACACCATTTAAATATGCACATAAATAAACCACACAGAAAAATTATGGAGGGAGAGTAGAATGATCTAACAATAATGCATGTCAAACTTATGGTAAACACCTATCATGACACATTTCCCTGACATTCTTCCTTCTGGTGAAAATATATACAGTAATATTTCTATTAAGGATGCTTTTAAGAATAAACTTGGATGTCAGGGCCCTGGTTATAAGAAGGAGAAGAAGGCACACAGATAGTTTTGGGGGGATTCTTGTCTCACCACACTTTAGTGGGGTACTGAATTCCCTAAGTGTTAAGTGTATATCATTGTGGATTTTGCTCTTCTGAGCTACATGGGGGAAACTCTTTTCATTTTTAAACGAATTATGCAGTGCTATAGAATGGGGACCATTTTTGCTAGTCTCACTCAGTCCACTTAAGTCCAGAGGGTAAGATCTGCCCTTCATTTTTTCCTGGTTTGCTTTGTTCTCGTTTGCGTATGAGATGCATTCTTCTTTTCCACCACAGTGATTGCTACCAAACCAGGTCTGACCTAGTCTCCCTCACACTTACAGTCACCCGAAGCCCAAGTCAAGTGTGCTACTACAGACAAACTGACAATCTCTTCATGCCTCAGTTTCCTTATCTGTAAATTTAGGACGACCATAGACATTACCTCAAAAGGTGGTTGTGAGGATTAGTTCTGTTGGTCATTAGATGGTTGTATGGTTGAAAGAAAACATGCTTTGGAATAGAACACACCTCAGTTCAAACCCTACATTTGCCATGTGCTTCTCTTGTGATCTTGGGCAACATATTGAATTTTTCTGAGCCACAGTTTCTGCACATCAAAAATAGGAACGGTTCTCCTGACTTTCAGAGTGAATGTGAAGACAAAAGATAATGTGTAGCCGGACTCGGTGGCTCAGCTTGTAATCCTGCGCCTTTGGGAGGCTGAGGTGAGTGGATTGCCTGAGCCCGCGGGTTCGAGACCCGCCTGGGCAGCGAGACCTCATCTCTACAATAAATAAAAAAATCAGCCGGGTGTGGTAGCGCGTGCCTGTAATTCCGGCTACTCGGAAGGCTGAGGCGGAAGGATCGCTGGAGCCCAGCAGGCAAGGCTGCGGTGGCCGGGAGCGGCCACTGCACTCCAGTCTGGGCGACCAAGTGAGACTCCAACTCAAAAAAAAAAAAAAAAAAAAGATAATGTGTGAGAGTGATCTAGACCACATTAAGTATGCAGTTAATGGTAGTTATTTTGAATTAAGCCCTCATTTGTGTGTCTACTACTTTTGAGGCCATATTATATGTTATGTAAGGAATATGTGGCTTTACAGTGTAGATAATATCTTGAATTAGGAAGAAGGAACATATTATATCACTGTATTACCCATTATTCTCTCATATTCTTAGCTTGTGGTATTAACAGCTGTCACAAATATATAAAACCCCTAAGGTGGTTTGAGGATAAAGTGCTTAATCACTTCTAAGCATTTGTTGGTTTTGCCAATTACCAAATGGCTTATTTTGACACCGAGCCCATCACTTACGTATGGACTTGGAAATTCTTTTCTTCCAAATTACTTTGCTTTCTGTTTGATATGTAAATTATATTTTTGACTTTCTCACTAGTAGGTACCTATAAGTTACATACAGATTATCTGTTTATAATTATGTTTTTAATAACATGAAGTCCCTTATTTTATACATACAAAACCATATATGCAAAATAAAAATCTATATCATATTTTTATGTGTAATATATGTATTATGTATCTGTGTATATATGTATATGTAACATAAAGAATAATAAGACAAGAACCCATGTTTCTTTCACTTTATTTCAGAGGTGGAAGTGTCCTTCTCTATCATATTTCTCTCTCTTTTTAGAAAATAGTAACTGCTCTTGAGTGTTGTGCTTCTCACCCATCTTCTTTTTATCACAATTTAATTACATTTGTATATTTGTCTATATACAACTCACCAGCTTGAAAATTTTGTGATGAAAGGGTTATCTATCTCTGCATGTCTCTACCTCCTAGAATAGCCCAAACATATTCAAAAGAACAAATCCTCTATATATCCTGGCTTTACCTGCATAAGAAAATCACTTAGCTTGTGAGACTCAGTTCCTCATCTGTGAAATGGGAATAAACAATCAATTTTGCAAGGAATATTTTAAACATTCGGTGAATTCACATTTTGAAAATATTCTTCATAGTGCCTACTTATTGTAGCTGTCTACCAAATGCTATTCCTTCATTTTCATGGCTTTAAACCAAGTCAGAAAATTCCAAAGATACTCATCACACAATTTTATTGAATTGAGGTGACCAGTTTTTGCTATTGTATTTATGGAGCTGTGCTATTTCTGGGCAGATATAATGAATATCGACATGCTTTTCTAATTTGTCACTTCCATAGTGTTATTAGGAAAGGTATTGAATGACATTTGGGTTCCCAATTTCTTAATGGTTAAATTATTCTTATTATGTTTTTGTTGCTTTTAGAGGTAGGATTTCTCTAGGTTGCCCAGGCTTGTCTCAAATGCCTGGGCTCAAGGGATTCTCCTGTGTCAGCTTTCTGAGTAGTTAGGACTATAAGCTCACGTCACTGCACTGGACTTTCATTACATTTCTCACACTTATATGATGCCCTCTGTTTTCTAAAATTATCACTGAATGAATGCATTTTGCATGTATCTTACCCTTCCCCCATGAAAAAGCATACCATGAAGACTTATCTGGAGATAATGACCATGTGGATTGTCAGAATTTAGAGATTATTTTTAGACATTGATCCTCTATTCTTGTGAAAATGTTCCTGTCTTTATTCTAACATTATTTTTTAGTATCTAGTGCCTCCTATATGTTGTGGATTCAAGATTATTTGATATTGCACCTTTCAGAAAAAGAAATTATAACCCATGTAATGTCAATGCATATATTAATCCGTACATTCTGACTGATTATGACAATTCTTTCAAGTGGTCATTCATGTCAGCTTTGAGACACCTTAATGCCAAGTGGCTAGAATTGTTCCCTTTTTTTACGGACAAAGTAGAGGCAAAATGCTTTGTTCTGATGTAGCAGGGGAATGTGTATCAAAGAAATGTTAGTAAATCACGAAGTTACTGCTTGATTCTAGATTTTTTAAAAAGAATTAAGCACTAGTTGGGCGTGGTGGCTCAAACCTGTAATCCCAGCACTTTGGGAGGCCAAGGTGAGAGGATTGTCTGAGCTCAGGGGATCGAGACTAGCCTGGGCAACTTGGCGAGACCTCATCTCTACAATAAATAAATAAATAATTAGCCAGGTGTGGTAGCATGCACCGGTAATTCCAGCTACTTGGAAGGCTGAGGCAGAAGGATCCCCTGAGCACTGAGCATAGCAGGTGGCCAAGAGCGTGCCACTGCACTCTAGTCTGGGCAACAGAGTGAGTCTCCAACTAAAATAAATAAATAAATAAAAATGAAAATGAAAAATAATTAAGTACTTATGAAATTGTTGCACAAATAAACCCTTTCCTATAACTATTTGCTCTTTTTTTTAGATTATACAAGTTACATTTCTTTAAAAGTGAACCATCAATATTTATTTTAAGTGATTTATTTATTCTTTATGTAATTTTCAAAATACCATATGAAACTATTTTAAAAACTTTTTTTCAGAAAAACAACAACAAAGAATTAAATTTTATTTGATAAGTTCAGTGCTGTTTCAAGGGGGAAGAAATGTAAGAATCAGCAGCCATGCAAATAACCAAAGCCCAGAAGGATCTTCATAAGTGGTCATCTGAGTTGGCTGAAATTCTGGCATGGTTCCAGGGGATGCCAGGAGGCCATCAATAAAAGAACAGTATTGCACAGGCTCCTGTGGAAGCACTTGGTAAGAAGGATGAAGTCTGTCATACAAAAGCCTTGGCTTGGGCCTCATCAAGAAAGGATCAAACTATACATACACATACAAGATGGCCACCTCCCTCCCTGACCATTTATCCATCCATCTATCCATTTATTTATCGACCTATCTATTCATATCTGTCTATCTGCCTATCAATTTATTCAAAAATTACCAGCTTTTAATAAAACATCATAGGCCTTAAAGTTCTTAAAGTGTTCAGCAGAATAGGCTCCATGAGAGCAAGTTCTCGCTACAGGACTGATAGTATATGTCATCAGTTCTTATTTCTTAAATGCTTCTGGAAATTTAAAGTAATACATGAGCATCCATAACCATTGTATTAGATTCAGCCTTACTAAACAGTCATTGATTCATGAAACTTATGTAATCAACTAGAAAGAAGAAAAAAGGAATGGTATTTTTTTAGTCAAATAGAAAAAAAAAATCATGGTTATACAGACTTATGGTTTCTAAAAGAACAGGAAACAGACATGAAAAAGTAAACACAGTCTATAAAGCACTAGAAAGAACAGTTTGAGTACAATTGACTAGCATATCTAGAAATGATAGGAATACCTTTGTCATAAATAATAAAACTTTACTCAGACATTGCTTACTGTTTGCTAATGTTGCCTCTGAACTTTCAGGTCAGTAATACAAATTACATTAAGATTTCTTTGGGGTACAAAATTCTATCAAAGTGCCATGAAATTATATCACGTCAAAAAACCAACAACAAATAGACTGGGGGAAAAGAGCAATATTTAAATAAAATACCTTCAATTTTCCCTGAACTCAAGTAATAGCTTCTATTTTATCATATTTTTACAGTCTCCTTGATAGAAAAGTGAGATCAGGAACAAGACCCTTATTTTAGAACATGGGGTCAGTGGACAGCATTTTTCTTTTGAGATAAGGTTATCTCCTGACTTTTAAAAGATTATTTTGACTATCATCTGGCTGTTCTCATATAAATCTTACTCTCATTCTGAAATGAGACCAATTCCCTCAGTGACAAATTATCCATGACCAAAATTATTACACTGAGAAAATCAAATTCCAACTAGTATGTTTGAATGCTGGCATGAAGAAAGGCATTGAAAAGCTCCATTCTTTGGTTTCTGCTCTCTTAAATCCTGTTTTATCTCATTGCTTCATTCGCGAAAATTATGGTATGATCCAAGAGCTGAAGGCACAAAGTTGTTTTTAGTTTTGAGTCGTTGTGATTATTACAGGAAAATAAAACCCACGTCAAACAAATACAACTTTATGTGTTACAGATAAAAAGATGGGTTATTTCTAGGGGAAAAATGGGTGCCCTTAAAAGCATGTGTGGCCAGATTTTTAAAATAATGAATATTTGAATGAGTAAATGAATGAAGGAATGAATCTATCAGATAAGTGACTATCAAAAATGTGTATTGCATAGTTACAGTGTACAAAGCTCAGTGCTATTAGTTGTGAAGGAGACAAAGAGGCACACATGGCGAAAATCAAATCTACGGGTGCTCTAGAAAAATGAACAGTATTTAGAATCGTCCCTTTGCAAAATTTCAGAGTTCCCCTAGTTTTTCCTCTTAGTTCTTTTCTTCAAACGTTCCCATTTTACTTGTGCATGTACTGACCACCTTTTTTTAAATAAATAAATTGTACTTTATCAAAGGTAAAATACTGTGCAAAGGACACTATCAACAGAGTGAAAAGGCAGCCCACAGAATGGGGGAAAATATTTGCAAATCATACATTTGATCACTTATCTAGAAAATATAAGAACTCCTATAACTCAACAACAAAAAGATGAACCAATTTAAAAATGTGCAAAGGACTTGAATGGACATTTCTCCAAAGGTATACAAATGAGGCTGGGCACAGTGACTCACGCCTGTCATCACAGCACTTTGGGAGGTGGAGGCGAGAGGATTGCCTGAGCTCAAGGGTTTAAGACTGACCTGAGAAACATGGCGAGATCACGACTCTTAAAAAAAAAAAAAAGGATATGCAAATTGCTACAAAGTAATAATGCTCAGCAAAATAGTCATTAGAGGTCAGCACATGGCTCATGCCAGCATTTTGGGAGGCTGAATTTGGAAGTATGAGTAAACACAGGAGTTTGAGACCAAGTTATGCAATACAGTGAGACCCTATCTCCACAAAAAATAAAAATAAAAAATAAAATAAAAAAATTAGCCAGACATGGTGGCACAAGCGTGTAGTCCCAACTATTTGGGAAGCCGAGAAGGATTGTCTGAGCCCAGGAGGTCAAGGTTTTTTAGTGGCCTGTGATTGTGCCGCTGCACTCCAGCCTGGGCAAGAATGAGATCCCCGACTCAAAAACAAAAAACTAAAAACTATTCAGCATTAAAGGCGTTGTTACCATGTTGTACAATACATCTTCTGAATTTATTCTTCCTACCAAACTGAAATTTTGTATCCTTTGGCCAAACTCTTTCTCTAATCTACCCCTATCCCTGGTAACCACCATTTTATGCTCTGCTTCTAAATTCGACTTTTCTGCTGGGCACAGTGGCTCACGTTTGTCATCCCAGCACTTTGGAAGGTGGAAGCAAGAGGATTGCCTAAACCCAGGGTTCAAGACCAGCCTGGGCAACTCGGCGAGAATTCGTCTGTACAATAAATCAAAAAATTTAGCCAGGCGTGGTGGCATACACCTGTGGTTCCACCTACTTGGGAGGCTGAAGTGGATGGATTGCCTGAGCCCAGCAGGAATAGCAACCACCTTAATTAATGATTTTTCCAAATCCTTAGTTTGTTGTCCACTCTTATTTGCTGAATAATCCTTTCCTTCTCTCATTGACTAGTTAAGTTATACATTGTTTGTTATATATTAAATTTTATTTATAATATATACATAAATAGAATATATGTATAATATCTGAGCATTTATATCCTAGTGCTTTTTTATTTCAGCACTACCCTTTTTATTATTGTAGTTTAAGTATGTTTTAAAAAGCTGGTAGGATTACTTTACCTTTTCTTGTTTGTTTTTGAGTCAGGATCTTACTCTGTCCCAGGCACTGAGTGCGGTAACCAGATCACAGCTCACCGCAGCCTCGACTTCCTGGGCTCAAGTGATCCTTCCACCTCAGCCTCTTGAGTAACTGTGACTTCAGACATGCACCACCATGCCTGGCTAGTTTTGTTTTGTTTTGTTTTGTTTGTTTTTGGTAGAGATGAGGTCTCACTGTGTTGCCCAGGTTGGTCTTAAACTCAGGTTCAAGCAATCCCCTCGCCTCAGCTCCCAAAGTATTAGGATTACAGGGGCAAGCCACCGTACCAGGCTTTACCTTTATTATGTTTCTTTTTCAAGTTTCTTTGCATTTTCCCTTGTTTAGTCCTCCAATGTATTCTAAGACTCCCTAATTTGTTTAAGATATTTCTTGTAATAGCAGTGCATGTATATTATTTGGCAAAAGTTAGTGTCTTTCTAGTGTCTGTCTAATCATGAATATGATATATTTATTAACATTTTAAAATGTCTTTTAACAATATTTTTGAGTTTTTTAAATATAAATTATGTAATTTTCTTGTGAAAGTTTTAATAGAAGTATTTAGATATTTTAAACTACATTTCTGGTTTCTTTTGCAAATAGAACCCCTTTAAAGCATTTATTTTCTAACTAATTGTTGCTAGCATACAAATATATGCTATTTATTTTCTCTATTTAAGGTATATTAAATTTTCATTTTTCTGGTCTCAGTTTCTAATTATAACTTCTATGAGAAATGGAGATTGTGTGTTCTTACAAGATTTATAAATTATATTTCTAATTGAGGTCTAATCACATAGTTGAGAAAGCAATAATACTCATGACAACCTTACTGAGATCCACATTTCAACAGAAATAGATGTTTTAAATTCTTGTTACAAATGTAAGTACATATTTCCTTTGTGGATCTCAAGTATGTTGAACTGAGCTGAGTTCCAATTTTGCTTTCTTCTCCAAACCTGTTTTACTTGTGTTATTCCTCTAAATACATGGTCTTTTGAGTAAGCAAGACAGGCATTGCTTATTTTCCTCCTTACTATTGTTTAGCCCATAGTCAATTTTATAGCTAACATTTTACTCTTTCTTTTGCAAAACAAACAAAAATCTGACTCAAAAATATTCAGTGATTAGAGGGTAAAACAATTTATAATTTCCTTAGGAATATTGTTTTTCTGAGTTTTTAAAAAAATTGTTTCCATTTCTAATTTTGTGTTGATTTTCCAAAATCATAATACATAGCAAATCATTTGTGAAAAGCATCTTTCGTGAAAAGCATCTTTCTAGCAAACTAGCTTTCATTTTTTTCCTGACAGTATATATTTGGTCACAACAATTTTCCTTGGATGCCTATTAAAAACTGACCTCTATGGCAATGAGTTAGAGAAAATAAATGCTAAAGAAACATAAGAAATGCCCCGAGACTGTGAATATACAAGAAGGAGAATTATGGAACTTGGATAGCCAGGTTTTGTTGAGAAGACTCTTGAAGAATAAATCGAATTCAAAGAAAAAAGTAGAGGAAGTGGAAGGATATTGGCATGCCAAAAAGGAGGGAAACCTAAAAGCCCAGAGGGGGTTCCTGGTTAGCACCGCTCTAGGAGAGAAAGGGCAGGTGACACCTAAAAGCTAAGGAGAATATACCCTTTCACTCCATCCCCATCCATACACTCATGGGATAAATATTTGGTTTATTTTTACTCTTAAGTTATTTAAAATGTGCTATGAAGTAAGAATACTTGGCAAAAGTCCTCTACTGCTTCTTACTATTAGACAACTAGAAAAAGGAAGAAAATAATAAGGAAACCAATGACATTAAAAATCTTAAATGATTCTACAATAAGGGGCTCACAGATCACAAGGTGTGTTTTATTTAAGCACCAATGCCTCTTGTTGAAGAACATGCATGCTGATTTGGGTAATAGAGTAAAACAAACATGTAATTTGCTAGACAATATGGATTTATAAAATCATAGGGCTAAGTCCTTAACCTTTATTCATAAAGGATTAGTTGAGATAAACTTTAAAATTTATTTTAAAGAGGTATTTTCAGCATTAAATTGTTTACAATGGCCCAGACTAAAGGAATTTACCCCAGGTTCAATTAGGACCAGCTTCTACTATTAATCCATGACAACTGACTTCAAAACAACATATATTATTTCATTCTTGAATAGGTTATGGAAAAAATGTAATATGCACAATCTGTGTACCTTTAATTGCATCATAATATATTCATAATCTATTCAAAGTAGGAAATACAAAATAATGCATCTGAATAGAG
This sequence comes from Carlito syrichta, assembly GCF_000164805.1. Classification (NCBI taxonomy): domain Eukaryota; kingdom Metazoa; phylum Chordata; class Mammalia; order Primates; family Tarsiidae; genus Carlito; species Carlito syrichta. The sequence continues at coordinate 288,760 of NW_007248111.1, forward strand.
TTCTCACTTTGGTAGGCAGGGAGAAATTAGTAAATTAATGTAGAGGTTGATTAGTGAAAGATACCCTATTGACCTGAATGACTTTACCTGCTGAGCAGTTTACACACAGTAACTAATTTACAGACTGTGAAAACCTTATTAATTGTTTATTCTCTCTTCCTTTTAATATATTGCTCAAAAAACCTTTCAAAACAGTGTCATCACTTGTAGGCATAGACATAGGACCATAATAATCCAGACAAACAATGAAAAAGAAATGAATCCAGAGTTTTATAGCATGCGAAAAAGAGCACATTTTGCTGAACTTTTATAGTACAACAATGAGAATTAAGAATCAAAGGAATAAAAACACTTTTAACATGCAACTTTTCTATTTCATTTTAATTACTCTTCTAGAATTACTTGGGGAATATTTGATTGGCAGAAGAAGATTGCAACCTTAAATCAGTGGTTCTGAAAGTAAGCCCTGCAGACCCCTGCAATACGAATACACTTACTTTTGTTTACCAGTTGGCATTTTGCACGAATGGTGCACAATGGATAAAAGTGTTGGTGACTTAAGGAACTGGCACTAAACCATCCTGATAGTCATTATATTCTTTACTTCCACACATTTGTACTAAATTAATAAATAGCCAGTTTCACTTAAGAATGGTCTTGATAAAACAGTAAAAGTCACTGATTTTATTCAATCTTGACCTTGAGGACATGCCCTCCTCCCCGTTTTTAAAAACACTCTATTTGACAAATTGGGAAAAACACACAAAGTACTTTATGCCGAAGTAAGATTACTTTCTCAAGAAAAGCACTGGAGTAATTATTTGAGTTGCAAGCGGACTTTGTGATAAAAAACAGTGATAGTATTAATCAATGTGATTTGACTTTTAAATACTGCATAGTGGAATATATCAATATCTGGAAGATTTGAAGTAAACGGATATTTTCCAAATGACTAAATTGTGATACCTCAAAATCATGGGCCTGTAAAAGAGTCATTCAAAGTGCCAAATAAACCAGTGGGGTTTAACACAACAGTGTAAAAAAAAAAGTAACTGATATTGTTTCAAATTCAATTTTGAAACTAACCTTTAACCTTTGTCAAGTTTTGGTGTAGTATCAAAAACTAATATCCATACTCATCTGAAAAGGCTATTAAAACACTCCTCTTTTTTCCACCAACACATTTGTATGAGGTCAGATTTTTAAAATATACTTCAAAATAATGTATCACAATAGATGTATTACAAAGTAAATATGAGCATTCAGCTGTCTTCTATTAAACAACATATTATAGAGATATGAAAAAACGTAAAATAATGCCACTTTTCTAAAAAATATAGTTATTTCTCAAAAAACATATTAGTTATGTTAGCATAGATGAATTTTATTGTCATTTAAAAGTACATTGCTAAATGTTTTAAAAGTTTCTCAGTTTTTATTTCTAATATGATAAATGTTGCTAGCTATAACCCATGTACACAAAAGCTCTTTGAGGTCTTCAATACTATTAAAGAGTATAAAAATTTCTTAAGGTCAAAAAAATTAAGAAACACTATTTTAAATAAATGCTTTAAATATTTAGAATCAGTTTTTAAAATTTATCTTCTAATTGACAAAATTGTATGGGGTATAATATAATGATATAATGTTTTGATATATGTATACATTGGGAAAACACCTGAAATCGACTCTCTTAGCAATTTTCAACTATATAATACATTGTTATTAACTCTAACCATAATGTTATACAATAGATCTCTTAAACTTCTTCCTTCTGTCTCACCAAAAATTTGTATATTATTCTTTTCTTTTTTTTTTAAGTTCATGTCCAAAGAACATAATGGGTTTTGTACAAATCATTTGATTTTCAGCTCCAACACTCACTGACTATGTATTTTGATCATGCTGCTTCTCCTATCCAAGAATAAGTTTCTCATCTGTAAAATAAGAATAATAAAATAAAATAATAATACCTACCTCAATAGGGTTGTGAGGATTAAAAGAGATAATTTATGTCAACTGCTGGCATGGAATAAGTGTTTTTGTGTTGCTACTATTTGGGAGATAGCTCCCATCTTGATTTCATAGTAACAAAATGTTAATAATTCCTTGAATATCTTTTGAAGTTTTCAGATATTTATAAAACATGTTGTACACCATAATTCAAATGTTTTTCTACTATTGCTTTATAGAATTGGAGGGGAAACTAACACATTGGCTTATGCTTCAGCATAATTGAAGAAAATATGTTAATTTAAGATACTGAAAAATCTGTCTTTTGACACAAGGTCAATCAATAAGAATTTCAATACTAATCAAAAAGAAGGGAATTCACTTTTATTGGGAGCAAACTGTGTCACAAAATGTACTATGCAGTTACTTACAGATATCTTTAATCTTCATAACAAATCTAAGAGGTAGGTCTAATTATTCTTACTTTACAGAGGAGGAAACTGAGTCTCAGAGAAACTTGAGTAAGTTTCCTAGGATGGTGCAGAGAAAGAAATAATTTCAAATATGATAGACAAGGAATATTGCAAGGGTGGAAAGTAATGGTGTTCATTTGTTCTCTGTTGACTATTTCGGCTAGAAAGAAAATGGTGAGTTTAAAGTGCCATATAAAGCAAATAGTGGGAGGCATTGCTTGATTGTTAAAACACTATGGTGGCACTTATACAATTCCAAAACAACTGCCAGTTAAGCATACTGAAAAGTCAAACTATTCATTTGATATAATGTAGACAAAATAATCACTTGGTTGAGCAGTAATTTCACTTTTCATTTTGGCTTTTCTTCATTTTATATAGTTACAGCCTAGAAAAATGTGCTAATGTAGCTACTAACACTACGTGGATTCTAAGAATTCGTTTAAACCTAACTTCATTTTTTTCTTTTTTCTTTTTGCCTTTTATAACCTTCAAAAGAATGATTTATAAGAATGAGCTAGGTAGAAATGAAAGTTGAACCATTTAAGGTGCTATTTTTGATACTCCTATGATTATTCAGTGTATGTGAAGTTCAGAAATATTATCATAAATCTCTGAATAATTACAAATGAGAAATCTGAGAAGTAGTTGGGTAGAAATCCAGAATCCTTTTTCTGCATTCAAAACACAGTCTTATAAATTTAAAATGCAGCTTAAATAATTTAATAGCAAAAGTTTAAAATAGTATTAGTGAGATATGCTGCTGTATTCACTTTTCTCCATTTTTACATTTTTATTGTAAAAAAGAAATAAAAAATTAAACTTGTTAGCTTTAAAGAAATTGTAAAAGTCATAACAACAGGGTAACCCTAAGTACAATTCTTTAATGGCCTCTCTCTGGCACTAAGAAAATTAGATTTCTAAATTTATTTGAAAAAGAAAAATCAGCACACTCCATGATCCACTTCTCTTACAAGTCTCTAGTTTGCTAGAAAGATGCAGTAAAAAATGTGACGAGTTTAGAGAATTTTGAAACCTTAAAACTATTTTCTAATTGTGCAAGCTACCCATCTTTAGTCATTAAAAGTAATTAAATGACAAAAAATGTATATAAAAGAAGGCACTTAGAAAAGCTTTTTGTGCTTGGAATATTAAGACCTACCAAATTTGGGAAGATGTAGTCAGAAAAATAAGAAAAAACAAACTCACAATTTTCTACACTTGAAGCATAGTGTACACACCTTGACAGAAAGAACCAACATAAGTAACTTTAAAGTGCTAATCTGGGTCACAAGACACAAGATTCTCTTTGTGTCTCCCAGGAGGGACTCTGTTACAACTTAGTGGAAGAATCCAAACAGTGGAATTTACATGCTCTGTGCCAAAAGATCACCAATTTTATATACTCTAAGTAAGCATTTGGCTTACTTAGAGTCCCTAAGTCATATCACCTACATTAGCCAATAATATAAGGTTTTTAGGCCATTCAAAATACTGCTTTATAGTCAAGCTGACTTTATGTATCAAAATACACATGTAATTTTTTAAAAGTCGTATGAGTTTTTGGCCTACCTAATTTTTTTTTCTTTTCGTGAAAAATATTAGTCTGAAAATTTGTTTCTGGGAAAATTTGTGTCTGACTGAAAATTTAACATTAGTAATTATTCTAAGTTTCCAGACCACAAATTTTGTCATTACTATGAAATATGTTATAAGTCTTGGTACTGGCTTTAGATTTAGCTTATTTGGTTGGCATGAGTGACTCCATTAATTGTTAACAATGAAACTTAATTCATATCAGGTGAACCGGGGGCTACATCTGGGACCCATTATAGCCTGATGCTCCATGGGTTTATTTCAACAAGGAAAGGAAAAACATTTTTAACCACAGCTCTGATTCAGAAATGATTCTAAATTCAGTTGTTCTGTAGCATCTTGGACCTTGTCCATGTATCAATTATTATAAATCTTCCTCCCACATCTTGCCCTCCCAACATGAAATAAGCACAATGTGTTTTTATCACTTTCCAAGTACTTACATTTGCATATGGTATTCAAAAGTATTTTGCTTTGCATTTGCAAACTTCAGATTCATATTTTTTCCAAATAATGTGTCTTCTTGTGAAGAACTACATGTAGAACATTTTGTTGCTAATCGTCATTTAAATTATTTACTGGCTTTTTTCAGCTCCCTGGAAAACACCAAGGGTGCGCTCTCAATTTGTCTGACTTGTCTGGCTTTGGCACAACTAGATTTGAAAAATCATGTTGGAACGTGAATCCAAAGCATCTGAATTTGTGAAAGCAGAGAGTATCCCCAAAGTGTCAAGCAGCCAAATGGTACCACTTTCAACAATTGTGCTAGAGTGTTTTTCAGAAAGACAGTTTCTGTTTTAAATCTCTTTTTTTGTCCAGCATCTATAGTTGATCTATTTTTTCCAGAGGAAGACAAAGAGCCAGCAGCACCTGAAGCTTTTATCTTTTAGCTTCTTTGGAAAGTCACTTGGCATTTTTGTTGCATTAAAAAAATTTTATTATAATATTTGCTTATTGTATCAGACACATTGATAAGACGTGGTTTGGGGGAAGATTAATCTTTTATAAAATATTACATATGCTTAGAAAAATGATATAGCATGTTTTATATTTATGTATAAACACAAATCTAAAAGGTCAAAGACTAGATTTAGGTTGAATATTTTTCATCATTCATTCATTCATAAACATTTATTAAGTATATACACGTCAGTTGCTAAGCATCATGAAAAAGTATATAGATGAATCAGATACAAATCTAATCATATTTCTTTCCATTGAAATTATTGAAAAAGATATTATGTAGCTAGTTAAATGAGGGGTGGAGGAAGGAGAGAGAAAAAATAGGATTGATAAAATTAAATGTGGCAAAATGTTAACAACTGGTGAATTTGGGAATAAGAGTATAAAGGAGTTCTTTGTATTATGTTAGGTTTTCTGTGTGTTAGATATTTTTTAAAAAAAGGTTTCGAGTGCCTAAAAATAGACGTAGTTCAAATATCTAAGGAACAGAAAGTTTGTGAAGTCCAGGGTTCTACTCAATTATGGGAACTACGTTTCAAGTCTCTACCTCCTTACCATTTCTGAAATCATTCTTTAAACTTGGGACACACAATAAATGTATAACATTGAGTTCTTATTTTTTTCTTTGGAATCCCAATTTTCAGGCAATATTTCTTCAGATCAGACTATCGTAAACTGTATGAATAACAGACAAGAGAAAAATGTACAAGGGATACCTTTGTCAGCAACTGTGTTTGAGTCTCACCAACTAGAAGGCAGTGAATTTGAACTGATTTCTTTATCAATCTATTATTATTTAAAGCTGTCTATTCTTACTGTCAAATTGTGAACATGTTGAAAGCTGGGTTTTTATCTTTCTCATTTTTACAAGTCCTGCAGAGACGCTTGTATATAGTAAGTGCTCAATTCATGTTTGAGGCTGCATGAATGATTGAATAAATATAGATTTGAATGTTTTGTGCCAAACATCTTCAAATTGACTTCTTTTGTTTCTTGTCATAAAGCTACACTGATCTTTGGGAGGCTGAGCTAGCCCAGACTGTAAAATTTAATACATATGATTCTTTATGATAGGCTTCTTAATTAGAACTGCAGTGTGCATACTATATTTAGAACATGGTGTGCAAGGAGTTTGTCAGAAGGAAAGCAGACTTGAAATCTGGAGAATATTAGTGGTCAGCTAATATCTTTAGCCTGCAGTAAAATACTTAATGTGTTTGATTGTGCCCCTTTAAAATCAAAAGTCCTATATTATGTATATATTTTTCAAATGACATTTGAGTAAAATGTAAAAGGCGTCTAAAGAGATGATGAGCACTTCTGGACTTGGAAAACCTCTCAGGTTTGATAACAACATTTTGAGCCATCTAAATTCATACCTATTATCACTTAAGTGAACATTGATGCTGACTCTGGATCTTATACACATATTCAGATTTTTGTTTTCCTCGTCATTCTGAAGGTTATCTCTCTGGTTGCTCTGAAAAATCAGGTGACAACCATTTCCCATGATGCCTTAAGGGCTGTCAAACTGTCCATCAAGCTGTCAGCTGACCAATCGTTCCCATGGTTCTTTTAGACTTCCAGTATGATAAATTGAAAGGCACTATTATCTGTCTGTTGTGAAGAGGAACTGTTTGGGCTTTGATAAGATATCACTACTCCCAGGTGAGAGGCGGCTGACAGCACGTCAAGGCAAAACAACACATAGAAACACTGAACAGGAGAGCACAGGTTTACAAACATCTGTTGTCATTATTTATTACTTTTCTTTGGGTTTAAGTTTCTGACTCATTCTTAGATAATGCAAGAACAGATATTTTGCTTTCTAGCTTGCAAATAACATTTGCTGCTCTTTTCATCTTCGGAGAAGAAGAATCTTAAAATTGAAAATACATCTGCCTACCTTTTCAATTCATGCCACGCACTTTCTCTACCTTGTAGCCAACAAGTTCTGTGTTCCTACTGATGCCATCATGTACTTTAAAAAAGTATCTGAGAATAAATACATTTCACTATAACAAACAAATATGTTTGGGGCTAAATATATTAAAATTAATTACTTATGTCTGCGAGACCATTATTAGTGTACCAATGCATGAGACATAACTGGGTTTAGTGTTGGCATATATTAATTTCTATTTTAGTTTTGACAGTAAGGTTAACGAGTCTAGTATTTTATGAAAAAAAATTGTGATTTATACTCACAGTTTCACTTTTACATTTCTCTGAAATTTACTAACATGAATCTAAAAACTTTAATTTGCACACAAGGAACTTGAATGGAGGGAAAGATATTGCCCTCAATGGACCAAGGTTATAGACAAGATTGGGATCAGGAAAGGTGTTTGGAAAAGCAGAGGAGGGCTATGAGGCAAAGGCTTTCTGAAGGAAATCTGTCTGGAAAGTGGGTATGTTTTATTAGTGCTACAGAGACAACTTTACTTTTAGGGTTTAATTTGTTGAACTTGTATATACAAGCAGGAGTCAATAAAAGGCTATGTATTAAAGGTTGAATGTTTGGATCCTTTTTTTTGTAAATATAATTTTACTTTTTAGGAGTTAGTCCCCGCCTCCCCTTTCTTTGAGTTGGAGTCTCACTCCGTCACCCAGGCTGGAGTGCAATGGCACACTCACAGCCACCGCAGCCTCGACCTGCTGGGCTCAGGTGATACTTCTGAACTACAAGCACATGCCACCACGCCCGGCTAATTTTTTCTTTTTTTAGTTTATTGTAGAGATGAGGTCTCACTAAGTTTCCCAGTCTGGTCTCGAACCTGTGGACTTAGGCAATTCTCTCACTTCAACCTCCCAACGTGTTGGGATTATAGACAGGAGCCACCACGCCCAGCCTTGTCTTCTTTTCTGTGATTTGTCCTTTTTCTCTTCTTTCCTTGCTACTCTAATGGCATGTGCTGACAGGTTGTCTACGTGGCTCTGTGCCCCTGCATGTTATTATTATGTGAACAAATAAATGCGCCCTTTGGGGATCACTTGGGGAAAATAATCTGTTGTTATTTATTGTGGTTTTTTAGTAGGAAAAAAATACTGTAGTTGGTTGCTAACATCACCACCTTGTGTACAAATATTTTTTTGCATGCAGTTTCCTAATGTCATTAAGCAGTATTGTAATTTCATTACATAGTAATGTTGCACTTAGATTACAGACATTTAAATAATGTTGTAATTCAAAATCTGAAAAAAAACATGGTTTATTTTTAGTCTCTTGTAATTAACTAGTCACCTAACACTCCTCTGCACTCTAGAAGAAGCAAAAAATGTCCCAGAGCCCTTTAAAACTGGGAATTTGTCAAAACACTTTCTAAAACAATGACTTAGGAATTTAGAGGAGAGGGATAGATAGAAAGAATAAGTTCCAGTATTCAATAGCACAGTAGGGTGACTATAGTTAACAATGATATATTTGTAATTCCAAAATAGCTGAAGGAAAAAATTTGAAATGTTCCCAACACAAAGAAATGATAAATGTTAGAAGTGATGGATATCCTAAACACCCCAATTTAATCATCACACATTATATGCACGTGTCAAAATATCAAATGTACCTCATAAGTATGTACAACTATTATATATCAATAAAATTACTTTTAAGATATTAAAGCCTGCAAACAAATTGCTCTCCACAGTAAGTTAACTACCCACAGGGAAAAAAAAGTGTGACAATTTGCTGCATTTTTGCAAAAATTGTTTTATGACTAAAATACATTCTTTTGCCAACTTGAAAAGAAATAGAAATGTAGAGTACAAAAGGAACAGAAAGAATTAAATTTCCTAAAGGTTCCTAATAATACTAATAGTACATGCATCAATGCAGGGTATCTAATTGGTGAATCCCTAACAAACTTATTCATGGAAGCATTTTTAGCTCACCCAGGGAGCAAATATTGGCAATTACTACTTACTTGAAAGTATTATTTTTGTCTCTATCCAAAGACGAAGTGAACCTCTTGATGAGGTTCTGAATGTCAAACTTCTTTTTCTAGTGGCTTCTGGCATGTCAGAACTCCATAGCAAGTTTTATAATTTCAATAGTCCTTGGAGATTAGTGAAGTTAAGAAGTTGACTGGGCTCCATTAGTTTTCCAAACAGAAATACTTTGTCGTCCAATGAAGGAGTTAGTGGCTAGAGGGGAAAGGACCAGAATAGTCAATAAATTCAGCATGGGTCCCAAAGGAAACAAATACGTTCCCTGTTATTCCTCCTCTCACAATAAACATTTCAGTTCATTTCTAGAAGAAAACAATTTCACTTTTGGATTTTTGTGTTACTTCCATCAGATCTTCTCTCTCTTCTGGTAAGATCACATGGTAGCAAAATAAAGTAGCAGCCAATGCTTCTTTACTTCTAGAACACCCCTAATTAATGTTTGAATATATGGTAAAAACTTAATGTTGCTGAAGAGACAAGGCAAAACATAGCAATCTAAATTGTATGTGTGTGTGTATGTGTGTGTGCGCGCGTGCACGTGCTCAACAGCAATCCATGAGGTTGGCAGGGCAACACACTCAATTTCATAGATAAGCAAATCAAGGATCAGGGACAGAACAGGAAAATGCAGGTCGCACAGATGCTGGTAACAAGGCCAGTGAAGACTCGGGTCTTCTGATTCTTGGTTCAGTGTTATGTCCTCCACTCTAATACTGCTCTTGTCTTTGGGAAGACAAACACTAGGATAAAAGCCCAAAGCATTCTAAAATGATATTCATAATAAAGAATCTGTGGATTTTCATATTTGAGTAATGTAGATACTAGGAATTACGGCCATTTTGTTAGAAGTTACACCTATTTTTGGTGGAAATCTCTCCATATAGAAGTCTATGCTGAAGAGTCAGCTTGGGGCCTTGCTGACAAACAGAGGTCGGGTCTCGCCCCTTAACTCCTTATATTCTTAACAATCAAACACAGAGTCACTATGAAAGGCTGTTTCATTTAGTGCTGACAACAACAAATGTGTGCACATTTTGTAAGATATGTAATGATTTATAAATCATAAAATGAAATTTTTGATTTATACCTAAAAGGAATAAAAATCCACAGATACTTTATAATGAATATTATTTTAGAATGCTTTGGGCTTTTATTCTTGTGTTATTTACTTAATACTAAACAACCATTTCAAGTGTTTGATGTTGAAAACAGGCCAACCCCTTATGATATTTATAGGGGGAAAATGAACTTACAAAATCTTCAAAATGTATGGTGGAGGTTTTACCTTTATATTGTATCTACTTATGTCAAGTAATGTGACCAAACTGAATAAAACTATAGTATGACACTGAATTTAATTGAAGTCACCTTTTAAATTGACTACTCATATAGAAAATGCTGCAATGGAAATAAAAAAATAATATTGCCACATTTATAAAGGTGACTTTTGAGATTATAAAAAAAGAATAAGATTACATGCGTTCAAAAAACCTCATTTTAATTTTTAAAGTTACACAGGAAAATAAACGAATACTACTTAGTGAACATTGCTTAACAATGTTTTGCTTTTTCCAAAAGATTCAGAGAACAACACAGATTTCCATAAAATGCAACTAAGTATTCTCTGTGGCAAGTGTTAGAACTTACTTCTATGCTTGAGACATTAGGAAAATGCCACTGGAATAATGAAATTGAACAAACCCATTCCTACCTGGAAAAGACAGAAGTAAACAGTGGAATTTGATTAAGCTCATTTTATTTCCCAAACTCAAAATGACAACAATGAAGTTCTTTCCATGTGCAACTTTGTGACCTGAAAGAAGAGGCTGTCTAATTTCTTTCCATGCGTCAAGCCAAATAAATGAAGGGAGAAAATCATTCTTCTTTACCGGCCTCCTGTGTAAAATTTCTTTTCTTATCATCCCATCTAGTCATATCTTTCTGCAGTTTGAATTACCCTCTTTTCCTCAAACTGGTAAGGCAGTGAAAGGATGTTTGTTCTGCTAATTAACTTTATTACCCTGATAACTCCCTGCAGCCTTTGACGAAAACAATTACCGTTACTCCTTTTTTTCCCCCACTGGCAAAAAAAAAAAAAAAAAAAAAAAAGGAAAAGGGAAAAAAAAAAAGACTATTAATTAGAAACGAGGCCCAGGTCCCTGCCATGTTATCCTGCCACGTTCCCAGGCCCTCGAGCAGGATAGCATTACATTGTCAGTAGTAATTTAGCTCTCATCTGTCTCTGCTAATTATTGTCACATTCATCAAATTCATCAACAAAAGTGCTCTCAGAAGGATTGCATATTTGCAGTTAATACAGCATAAACTGGTATTACCCATCACCACATTTGTGATGAGGAGAGGGACACAACTTATTCATCCCTAATTAGAGCAAGCTGGGTAATTAATTATGCATTCCGCCTTATTACTTCTGAGTTCCCAGATATTGTTTGTCTAAAAAGGGGGAGAAAGCAGGAGAGAGAAGCCTGAAAATGCAAAAAAAAAAAAAAAAAAAAAAAAAAAAGGGTGATGTGTTTTGTCACATGCGCTATGCCATAATTCCCACCTGACAAACTAGCTGAATCAGGGGAAAATTGCGAGTTGTCAGCAGCAGAATAAACTGCTGTAATAGCTGATTAATGATCAGCACCTGTGACAGGTGCTGTACGGGACTGTAAACTTGGTTTGATTAACAGTCACTGGACGAATAAATATTAGTGACAGTCAGGGGAGAGCAAGTTTGCTTGTTTTCTTCTCTGTTAACAAATCGCACGCATTAAAGTTATTGATATTTCTGTCTGAGACACTCTATTTTTTGTAGTTATCTGGCAACATTAGCAGTGAGTTTTAATAGACTGTGTTGGTTTCTGTTCTGTTATTTTATTTCAGAACTAACATGGTATTTTGACAAGATGACCCATGGGGGTTTAGATCCACCAGGTGTAGAAGAAAAGAATCAGAAAATAACAGGAGTCACACTTGGTTTAATTTATGCTCACCTGGCTAGTAATCTGTGTATTCCTATATACACACATACACATGCATTTATATATTTTTTATATCCGGTTCCATGTATGTATAATAACCATTAAGGAATGCTTATACTAAAAAAATAGACATGAACTTAGAATGTGTGGTGTTTGCTTGGTTTTTAATTTTAATGCTTTTTTTTTCTTCCCTGAAAACATCAACAGAGTGATCCCAGCCCCATATCTCAATCCAGAATTGAAGGAACCATTTTCCCAAGGTGGCTTTTCAAAACTGTTGCCAGTTTGTTTCTACTGAATTGACCAGCTACAGATTTGGCCAAGAGGTGATTCAACTGTTTGAGCTGACTGATTATTAACCAAGAGTCAGATTATGTGCATCAGCAAGCAAAGTGTGAGTGATGAAAGTGTTATCTTTTTTTTAAGGTCACAGTCAAAGAAGCTATTTGCCTTCATTGGGAATTTGGGGTTATGTATAGAAAGGTTAAGACTGTGGATATTGGAATCCTAAAGACCTGGTTTCAATTTTTGGTCCAGCCTACTAGCTGTGAGTTTGGGCAAATTAATCTATCTGATCTTTCAGTTTCTCAAGTGTAAAGTAGGGACATCCCCAACCTACATTATAGGGTTACCGTGCCGATTAAATGAGACAATGTATGTGTGTAAAGCACCCTAGTACGGTGCCTGGTATAGAAAGTGTTCACTGATTAACAATTTAATTACTGTTAACACAATGCTTGAAATTTGAATAGTCAAATTACCTTCAAATTCTGTTTTATATGATGGTTGCTTTAACATCAATTATCTTTTTTTCCCCTAAGCTTTCAAAATAACAATAAAAATTAAAAAACAAAACAACATTGTGTTCACTTATCCCTGAATGAAAACTAATATCCCAAGGTACTACTCTCAGTTGTTCAGATGCTCCTCACAGGCACAAAAGTTGAAATTGGTGGGGAGAGGCAGAGGATAGGTTAGGATAGCCTGCCTCCTCTTCCCAAGAACGTCTTCAGAAAGTTCTGGGGTAATTATAGAAGCACGACCCAAGTAATGTGAGTTTAGCACTATCCCATTTTGGGTGGAATTTAAATAGTGAATAAGCAAGCATCAACAATAAAAATTATACAGCAGCAAACAAAACAAAACAAAACAAAACAAAAAACCAGCAGCAAAGTAAGCTTATTTTGGCAAGTTATGATATCTTCATGTCGGTATCAACCATCTAACTTAGAGAATGAAAGAGATGAAAATACCAAGAGAGACAGGACAGTATAATTATAGTTTTCAAAACAGTGTTAAAAGGTAACAAAACTGCCATATTTCTAGGGCATCAAGGAATATGTGCCTGTTGGAGCATACTCAATTCATAGTGGGTCAATTCCTAAAACCAATGTATTTTGAATAAAAAACAAAAAACAAAGGAAGCTTAGAAGTTTTAATTGTTTCTGTACGGATCCTAAAAACATTTTGGAGGTAGCTTTCGTGAAGAATTGCAATGGTTTAAATTTTTTTTCTTCCATAGCATTTCTAATTTGCTTTTAAATTTTAAAAAGTGTGTCTTACAATACTTTCAGAAAAAAATGGCAATGTTTAAAAAATAAAGCATATCATTCATGTTTAGTGATCACCAATGTAGTGGTTCTCAGCCACTAGATATTGGAATAATTTGGGGGGACTTTTTTTTTTAATAGAGATGTCAGAACCTACCACCAGACACTCTGGTTGTATTGATTTTGGGAAGCCTCTTGCTCATTGGCATGTTCAAAAAGACTCTCAGGTGAATATGTATGTTAATATATGTAACATCATATATATATATTATATTAGTAAAATATATATTAAGATAAATATACATATCTTCAAACTTCAGAACTGGGGATACATTATAAAATTAGATATTTATGTAATGACAACGAAGAGGGTAAACATTAGAGATTACTATTGTGAAATGGATGTCTAGAAGTAAGTACATCAGATAATGGGAGCTTAACTGAAGTTGTTAAAGTATCATGACTGAAATACATTTTTTTGGGTTAGGTAATCCAAGCAGGGAGAAAAAGATCTAATAATTCGAACAGTAAGAATGATATTCTGAATTCATCAGCTTACTTTATACCACTAATTAGAATTGCAGGGTCAATTGCATTATCTCACTGGGAAAAATAAACCCAGTGGTGGTGGCCAGAACATTTCTGTGGCTGACAGATGAACTAGATGGTGGCGGGGCTTACTGGTGTATGTGGCCTGCTTCCAAGTGGCTTATTCTGCTGCATCAATGATGACAGGGAGTCAAGAAACCAGACTATTTCTGCCATTTGGCACCTATAAACATGAATTAAAAATCGGGTAATAAGTACCCTATGCCTGCTTCTTTCTGCACTTTGTTACCTGAGTTTTGATCGTCCCTTCGTGCATGTGAGTTGGTCATTGTAGAGTTCAGGGGTCTATCACTTCCTCATTGTTGCTCCTGGTCAGACAACCCAGGCCACCAGGCAACATAAATTGGAAATTGCCTGTTTGACTAGAACACTGATGTTCCAAATTATGCTATGGTTCCATTTGAGAGTCAACTCACTCTTTCTCAACTTCTATATTTATGTTCTAGAATTCCTGCAGTCCTATAATGTCCTATAAATGTACTTCAACAAGTTTTCTCAGAAAAAACAAGGTAATCTATCTCTGAAAATTTAAAAATGAAAAATTTCACTTGGCACATAGGATTTAGGGGTGAGTCAATAGTAAATTCCTGGCTTCATAGTATGACTTGATCCTAATTAAGTTTTACATGGTCCAGAACAAAGGTAGAAAAACTATGACCAGTAGGATAATCTGGCTTGTTCCCTATTTTTGTAAGGTCTTGCAATCTAAAAAGGACTTTTATATTTTTCAGTGGTGAAAAAAGTAAAAAAAATTAGGACATGAAAGCCATATAAAATTCAAATTTCTTGTCCATATACACAGTTGTATTAGGATATAGTCATGTTTGTTTTTATGTTGTTTCTGGCTCCTTTTGTGCTAAAACAGAGTTGAGTTGTTACAACAAAGAAATGAAATCTAAAATATTTACTATTTGGTCCTTTCCAGGAAAGGTTTGCTTGACTCCGATCAGAATTAGTATTTCTCAAATTTTGGAAATACCTGGGACATACATACAAATCCCCTGGGATCTTGTTAAAATATACACTCTTGATTCAGTAGGTCTATTCTGAATTTCTAACATGTAACCTGGTGCTGCTGGTGCTGCTGGTCTGGGGTCCGCACTTGGAGAAGCAGGGCACTAGCCAATGACCCTCACCATAAACACTCTGTAGCCTGATGTCAACCTGACCAAAAGCAAATCTTTTAGGAATGGCCTAAGATTAACTATGCTTACAAGACTGATGTAGAAACATAGAAATCTAACTTATTAACCCATCAGTGAGAAATACAGTAGATCTGATCCAGAATATTCTGTTTCTGTGGACACGATACCTGAGATGCTGAGTTAGGGCAGAAGGTAATTTTATTTATTTATTTTTTTCAAGTATTTTTTGTTTTCATCTTAGATTTAGAGGGTACCCATGTGTATTTGTGACATTAACATACTGTGCAGTGGTGGGGATTGTGTCTCAGGTAGCCCATTCCACAGATAGTGAATGTTGTGCCTCATAGGTAGTTTCTGAATCCCAGCCCCTCGACCCCATTCTCAGGTATCCCCAGTATCTATTATTTCCATCTTTGTGACCATTTAGCTCCCACATATGAGAGATGACACGTGGTGTTTTCTGTTGGTTGGTTTTCTGTTTCTGAGTCAGTTCACTTAGGATGACGATCTCCAGCTCCATCCATGTTGCTGCAAAGGACACATGATTTCATTCTTTTCATGGCTGTGTAGTATTCCATGGTGTATATATACCACATTTTCATTATCCACTGATGGGCATTTGGGGGGATTCCACATCTTTGCAATTGTGAATTGTGCTGTGATGAATATGCAGGTGCAGGTGTCTTTGTTATATAATGATCTCTGTTCCTTGGGTAATGGGATTGCTGGGTCCAAAGTAGATCTACTTTTAGTTCTCTGCATAATCTCCATACTGCTTTCCATAAGGTTGTACTAATTTACACTCTCACCATCAGTGTTTAAGTGTTCTCTTTTCTCTGCATCTACACTGGCATCTATTTTCATTTTTTTTTTTAATAATAGCCATTCTTATTGGTATGGGGTGTATCTCGTTGTGGTTTTAATTTGCATTTCCCTGATAATGAGTGATGTTGAACATTTTTTCATATGTTTGTTGGCTGTTTGTATATCTTTTTTGGAGAGATGTCTGTTCATGTCATTTGCCCATTTTTTAAATTGGGTTATTTGTTTTTTTTTTCTTGCTGATTTGTTTGAGTTCTTTGTAGACTCTGGATTTTAGTCTTCTATCAGATGCATAGTTTGCAAATATCTTCTCCCATTCTGTAGGATGCCTATTTGCTCTGTTCATTTTGTCTTTTGCTGCACAGATTTTTAGTTTAAGTAAGTTCCACTTATTTATTTTTGGTTTTGCTGCATTTGCTTTTGGGGTTTTAGTCATAAATTCTTTGCCTAAGCTGATGTCCATAAGAGTTTTTCCTAGGCTTTCTTCTAGGACGCTTATTGTTTCAGGTCTGATATTTAAGTCTTTAATCCATCCTGAATTAATTTTTACATATGGGGAAAGACATGGATCAAATTTCATTTTTCTGCATGTAACTGTTCAATTTTCCCAGCACCATTTGTTGAATAGGGTGTCCTTGAATAGGGTGTCCCAGTGTATGTTTCTGTCTGCCTTGTCAAAAATTGGTTGGTTGTAAGTATTTGGGTTTATCTCAGGATTCTCTATACTCTTCTGTTGGTCCATGTGTCTGCTCTTGTACTAGTACCATGCTGTTCTGGTTACTACAGCCTTGAAGTATATTTTAAAGTTGGGCAATGTGATGCCTCCAGCTTTGTTCTTTTTGCTTAGGATTGCTTTGTGTAGGCTGGCTCTTTTTTGATTCCATATGAATTTTAGGATTGTTTTTTCTAATTCTGTGAAAAATGATGTTGGTAGTTTGGTAGGGATTACGTTGAACCTCTAGATTACTTTGGGTAATATGGTAATTTCAATAATGTTTGATTCTCTCAATCCATGAGCATGGAATATTTCTCCATTTGTTTGTGTACTTGAACAGAAGTTTATTTTATAAGAATGGAAAGAAAACAGGAAAAGATAGCTGTGTGTGTAGATTGTTCAAAGACTTCAGGCTAATAAAGATAAACTTAACTTGCTGTCACCGGCCCTGGATGGGTGATGTTAAAAAATGCACCTGGGATTTGTTTTAGTCAGGTGTGGCATGACAGGCAGACACAGAAATGACTGGCTGCATGGGGAAGCACTGCATAGGGAAGTATTTTATTTACAGAGGGATGAGAAGGGACATTTGTGGCCAAGAGGCTTTATTGAGGCTGCCACAGAAAGGACAAAGGGGAAATAGGTTTAGAATTGGCTAGTGTGAATAATTTCAGGGACTCTGGGGTTTAGAGCTACATCTAGTTGCCTGGTACCTGGCCCTGGAGTGATGAGGGCAGATGGATGATGGCCTGAAGTGTGGGATTTGGGGTAGGGGTTTTGGATTGGTTGATTTGCATATGAAAGTTGCACTCATGGGTAGTTGTTTTATATCTGTAGGCATTAGCTGGCTTTGGGGGCAGTGGTTTCTCTAGTGTCAGCAAGCCCCAGAAGTCAAAATGCTGGAAAATACAGAAAATTACAAGGTATAACTAATGCAGGTGGATTCTTGGACCAGAGTCCTTTTCCCAGGCTGGTTTTGGGATGGACACTGTCTGTGCATGTCTCCTTGATGATCTTTTTCCCCTGTGTTTTTGTAGTTGACCAGCTTCCCTTTCTATTGTCACATTCTTCCTTCAGATCTACTCATTCTTTTAGGTTACAGAGAAGTCCCTCTAGTCTGGGGATCCTTCGTCCTCTTTTAGTTCATTTTGTGTGTTAATTATCAAGTTTAACATGGCTTCTATCCATCATGGTTGATTACCCAACATAACTTAGAAAATCTTATTTCACTCACCACCAAGTTGGAAAGGAGTTTTTCTCTACAGTGCCTAATATGAACAACATTGTATTTAGTGTATGTAACTTCAATTTAGCATGACTACTTAGGCAATTGCAACACCCTACTTCAGACCATGGAGTTTTCAGTCTTTTCCAAAGGGTCATTTGCTGATGGTGACATTTAAGTGGTGGATCTGAGTGGGAGTCATTTTTGATGACAGTGCGGTCGCTCAGAGAATGGAGGCGACATTGGGGTCATGCATAAACTTCTGGACATACTCTCTTTGTAGAAATTTCTACAGACCATAGGGATTGGGGAAAGTAGTGGCAGATGCCCTTTTCACAATTAATTTCAGCATCTGTAGGTCAATTTTGAGGGTCTTTCTAGGAATTCTGCTCTAGCCACTCCAGCTAAAGAGAACACCCAGAAAGTGCAGCAACTTTATTCTGTTCTTCATTTCCACCACACAGTGATTCCCTAGTCTTGGATCACTGTTTATTATTATCCCATGAAATTACTTTAAATTATTTCCCAGCTAATTTCATTTTGTGTATGTCATAATTCTAAAATCAAGAGGAGTAGCATTGAGAGAGAACTGGACCTGCGTCCTAGTACTAATTACTGTGTGGCCATGACCAAATAAGTTTCTTTATCAATAAAATACAAAAGAGAGATTCCAGAGTACACAATCTCTATGAACCCTTCTAGTTTTAAAACACTAAGATCAACTGAAACATTTCTGTAAGGTATACATAAAAATGGGGTTCGTGTCTTAATTGCTACGTTCCTAACATATGCCGCGTGGTACTTGGGACTGTTTGGCTTTTCTTTCTTTTTCCTGGCATTCTTGTTACATGTCTACAATGCTCTTCTCAATTTTCTTTATTAAAGCAAAACACAAAAAAACCCCCTCTTTATTCAGTTTTGTAGCCTCTAGAATTTTGCATAAAAGAACCATCCAGTAGATGCTGGTTGAATCGAATTAGTGTGAAAGTACTAGTACTCTCCAAATAGCAGAACCTTGAAAGGATAAGAGTTTGTGACCCCACCCAAGAAGGTAGGACTTTGACAGTCCATTTGGTTGGATATGTGGCAATTCCTGGAATCATATTGCAAGAACTATATTCTATAAAATTACAAAATAATTTTGTTTCTTTGGAAACCTTGAAAGAATAACTTCACTTTGAATTTCTTAGTGGTTAAAGTAGTTCTGATAGCTCTATAATTAGATTCTATCTAAAGAATCAAGAAAATTTTTGCATTGAGATCGGAATTTTAACATTATTTGTAGCTTGTGGAAAGGAAGATAGCTCATCTAGAATAATGTCAATGTCATACTTACATATGCTTTGTTGGAATAAGAAAAATCTTTAGGCCACTGTTTTTGTTAAGCATTGGCTAGACCATGTGTTTACTGGGCAATGGCTGCTATGTTTTTCTAAGCTTTGGCCCCCTCTCCTACCTTGGGGAGGTGAATCCCTTCCCTCTCGGTTTCTACAAAAATTATATTTTCCAATCTAAAAAAAAAAAAAAAGAAAAATCTTTAGAAATATATTTTCTTCCCTGGCTACATTTCCATTTATGTGCAATGCTTTTGATCAGAAAACTAAAAAGTACCAGCGGGTGGGAATGGGGGGTGCCAAATACAGACCTGATGCCAACAGATGCAAAAATGCCATGGAAATCTTTGGCCCAGAAATAATAGCTTACCAAAACACACACACACACACAGTTGTTGGACTCTTGAACAGTTACACAGCCGTCTGTATAGACAACAGTGCTGTTGGCCAAGAGTCCCGGAGGCAGGCCAACCTCCCATCCAGATGCCACTGACAGTGAAGAGCCATTTGGCTTCTAGTCCTCTGGCTGCCAACCTCCTCTCCCACTCTCTGGCATGAATTTTTACAGGGTTGCTCAAGGAAATTAAGACTCCGAAGAGTTCTGCATTGATATGCTGCATCAAGGCGGAACACAGTGCCACAGGAGACTTTTAAAAAATGTTATTTGAAAGCTTTTACCTTTCTTTTTAAGTGTTGAAGAAGCCTAACTTTTTGGTATTTGCCCACATATAAATGCAATTGCTTTGGAAATTAGGAGTGATATATTTTGATTTCTGCATGGGGCAACTTTCCTCATCCCAGGAATACCTTGGCAGTTTCTTTTTTTTTGAGTTGGAGTCTAACTCTGACGCCCAGACTGGAGTGCAGTGGCCGCTCCCGGCCACTGCAGCCTCAATCTGTTGGGCTCTGGCGATCCTTCCGCTTCAGCCTTCCAAGTAACTGGAACTACAGGCCATGCTACCACGCCCGGCTAATTTTTTTTTTTTTTAATTGTAGAGATGAGGTCTTGCCAAGTTGCCCAGGTGGGTCTCGAACCCACGGGTTCAGGCAATCCACTCACCTCAGCCTCTCAAAGCGTGGGATTACATGCTGAGCTACTGAGCCCGGCTACCTTGGCAGTTTTAAAAGAACAAGCAGTTGAAAACACACATCCTCCCAAATCCCCACTCCAAAAAAAGGAGAAAAGAGAAGGACAGATGAGAAGACCAAGAAATAAAATATATGAATCATTTCAGGAGAGTGAAAGATATTGTTTGCATTTTCTTCAGCCCTAGCAAAAGTGCATGATGAAAGATCTCCTACTAATCAAAAGACTGTAAAAAGAATTTTTTTTTTCAGTGACAATTGCATAGGTATCAATATACATCCAGGAAGGTTTGTATGCAGCACTAATTTTGTAGAAAAAAAATTAACATGTGTACTATGTGTACTATCTTCTCACCTTGTAATCTCATCAAATTCCAACCTGTGCCTTCCTAAGGTTGTACCTATCAACTCCCCAGCCCCTCCCACCTGGAGAGACTTCTTTATCTACTGCTTGTATCCCTTCCCCCACAACAGTGCTGGGCAGCCAAACAGAACCTGCTGAAAGCACTTCCTTCCTTTCTTTTCTTTCTTCCTTTTTTTTTTTTTTTTGGAGTCAGAGTCTCACTCTGTTGCCCAGGCTGGAATGCAATGGCGTGCTCATGGCCACTGCAGCCTCGACCTGCTTGGCTCAGGACATCCTTCCACCTCAGCCTTCCAAGTAGCTAGAACTACAGGCATGTGCCACCACAACCAGCTAATTTTATTTATTTATTATAGAGATGAGGTCTCTCCAAGTTGCCCAGGCTGGTCTCGAACCCATGAACTCAGTCAATTCTCTCACCTCGGCCTCCCAAAATGCTGGGATTATAGGCATGAGCCAACCCGCCCGGCCCACTTCCTTCCTTTCTGCAGCTACTTTGTAAGAGCAAAATTTTAAGATTCATCCTGTCAGAGGGAGAATTATCAGAAGGTGGCATAATACCTTATGATTTGATGAACTCAGGAAGATGCCATAGTTAAAATCACATATTTTAATTGGCACAATAAGCAGTAATTTTTAATTTATATTTCTATGATGTTAAAATAAAACATCAAACTGTTATTGCATGCAAGAGAAAAATAAAAACTAAGAGGTAAGGCTTATACTATTTTTTCTTGGCTCTTCTAACTGACAAATGTCACATCTGAACTAGGGGAATGTTTCTGTGCACTACATAATTCCTCCAATTTGCCCACAAAAATACAGTAAACTCTTGAGGTTGACTTGTTAGAGTTTCAGTCACAAAGTAAATGATCCTAACTCTATAAGAAGCAATGTTTTCCCTGGATACCTTTAACAGGGCTGCCATGTTAACTTGAAGCAACATTAATTGCTCTCAGATCTCTAAGTATCATTGACATTGATAAATCATACTTACAGAGAGATGAACAAATGAATCAAATGCTCATCATCACACTCAGGAAAGATAAACATTTTTACAACAAGGAATAATACATCAGGCAGCTATTTATGTAACTCTGTGTCATGTAAAGATTTCTTGATGAGCCATACAACCCTATCCAGGTATAAATTGTGTGACTAACACGTTGAAGAGACAGCATAATCATAGAAAAGCATGTGGCCAAGGCCCATTGTAGAAAATAAAATATTTCATTTCTTTTTAGATGAAAAATCTATTTGATCATTAGAGTCAAATATAACTGTTTGCTTTCTGACTGTACATTAATATATATAAAATCTTCCATTTTCCCATTGTGTAAATGGGATGAGATTGTTACTTATTACATTGGAGTGATGTTTTTGTAATCAAAGTTCTTCAGTAGCATGTAAAATATTTTATGTGTGAAAAGTAATAGCTATACAAATATATAAATACATAGACAATGGCAATATTAGTTGTTTAATGTCTCCTTAGGAATTTTCTAACTCACCAACCTAAAAGAAGTCTGCTCTATTTACTCTGTATTGTTTTCTTTTGTGATTTTATCTAACCCCACATCCTAGGAGAAAAAAAAAAAAACACAGTTGTTGTTTTCACTACATAATTCTCTACTTTCTGTTTTAAAGAGGGAGAATATGATTTATCTTTTTTGGACAACAGTACCTTCTAAGAAGAACATCTTTTCTGTGAGCTGAGGAAAAGGACAAAATTAATGAAAAGATGATGTTCCCCTTCCATTGATTGGGATAAGAGGAGGAATAACTGTCCCCCTTTCTGTTTCCCTCTGCCCTTCTTTTATCTGTCTGTGATCACCAGCTTTCTCTTTGTCCTTCTATGGACCATCTGTGTGCCTGCAAACATCTAGAGAGACATCCGCAGATCCCAGCAATGGCCACAACAGCTGCCTGGTGCTTCCTAACTGAATGAAAACTCCAAATTGCCAAGGCTGCAAATAATCTCCTTCCTTTTCAGAGACATATGCTACCTGGAAGCCTTACAATAAATTGTGTGTTTTCAGCAGCACTTACTGACTTTCAGTAATTACTTGTATGTGCACTTTTATGCTTTTATTGATTACTGAAGATGGCATTTTCAAATTGTATTCTACAAACACTAATTTTCAGGAATGTTAACAGTTTTACGTAAGTTTGTTGAGCATTTAGTATGTGCTTTCCATGTATTTTCTCATCCAATGCTCACAAGTTGTTAAATTCTGATTAGTATTATTTCCATTTTTCGGATGAGAGAAGTGAGAATTTCAAGTTAAGTCATATGACTAACCAGTTGAACTGGGTGGAAATTTAACGAGGCAGTGTGACTCCAGTGCTCATACTCTTAGATAGTACAGCAGAGCTGTTAGGTGAAAAGGATTTGGGGGTTAGTGAACTTGAAAATGCACAGGTTAATGAAATTAAATAAACCTCTTGCAGGATTTCTCAGTGCCCTTAGCATAGATGCTTATGAATACTGATTCGAAGGTGAAATATAATATGCAATATTTTTCAAGCCTATTGATCCCCATTGATCTTTCATGTTATTAGTGTTCTTTAGCACTTTGGGAAAGACTGTGCTGTTATATATTTTTAGAAGCAGAATTGTTGGGTCAACACAATCATGCATTCTACTGATTGTTTTTTTATTTTTATTTTTTTATTTTAGAGATATGGGGGTACAATTCAGGGTTAGGTTTACAAATGTTCATTATGCAGGTACCTTTTTATTGCTTTTAAAATTGTGAATGAGTCACTATTCTTTAGCAAGTGAGAATATCAGAGATTAATGATGGCCCAGGGGTAATGGGAACCATGACTCAGAAAATATAGCAGGGGAATGTATGTGAATAGCCATGATATAGAGTAGACAGAGTCATGTAATTGGAATCTCTAGTTTATTATTTTTCCTTCTACACTACACTTCTAGGAGAAAGAGCCCAATAAGAGAAAAAAATGGTGATGTTAATGCTCAATATTTACAGTGTACAGAGAACTCTTTAATACATGACCTTATTTGACTCTGATAATAACTCACCTTACAGGACAGATAATGAGATTAAAAAAGCTTTAAATGCCAGGAAGTGGTAGACCTGTGACTCAGACCTAAGGCTCTGACTTCTAGTTTAATTATTTTTTCACAATTCCACTAGTACTTAAAAAAATTGATTTCCAAGGGATTGCCTTTAATCAGGTATATTCAAGTCAGTGTTTAATATTTCCAGCATCTGTGGTTCAGAAATAACTGCTGATTGGACCAAAGATCCTGATACTCACAAGAGGAGTTTAGCACACAAGTGCGTGATCCTGAATGTCTAGTTTCAGATGCTGGGTTTTGCCACTCACTATTGTTGAAGCCCCTGGCAAACAAGTTAACTTCTTGTTCAGTCCCTTAGTCACCAAAAGAATATTAAATTATATTTAGCAAATTGTACCTGCCAAGACGGACAAATGGCCAACATGTTTTTTAAGTTTTCAGAAAAAAGATTGAAGCAATATTCAGTTAATGAGAAATAGTTACCTAACCAGAGTGGCTTATTTCCCTAAACAGTTTTATTAATCGGTGTTGACTTTTTCCAGAGATTTTCCTGATTTATATCTGCTACGGTTTGAATGTTTTGCATCCCCTCCACAGTTCATGTGCTGAAACGTAATCACCAATGTGATGGTATTTAGAGGTGATTGAGTCATGAGTGAGATTAGCACCCTTATTAAATAAGCTTGAGGGAATTTTCCTCTTTTTACCCTTTTGCTTTTCTGCTTTCCACCATGTGCAAATACAGTGTTCATCTCCTCAGAAGGACACAGCAACAAAATGCCATTCTGGAAGCAGAGATAGGACCTTCACTAGACAAGGAACCTGCTGATGCCTTGACCTTGGACTTTCCAGCCTACTAGAACTGTGAGAAATACTCTGTTATTGATTGATAACAATTTCATGTGTTTTGTTATAGCAGCATAAATGGAAATGTCTTTTAGAGTTTTTTGGGTATCCACATTAAAAAGGAGGTAATAGACCCGCCTGGGCAACTTGGTGAGACCTCATCTCTACAATAAATCAAAAAATTAGCCGGGCGTGGTAGCGCACAACTGTAATTCCAGCTACTTGGAAGGTTGAGGCGGAAGGATCACCGGAGCCCTAACAGGTCAAGGTTGTGGTGGCCGGGAGCAGCCACTGTACTCCAGTCTGGGTGACAGAGTGAGACTCCAACTCAAAAAAACAAAAAAAAAAAAGGAGGTAATATTAGCTATAATAATGTTCTCAGTAAGTATTGCTTTTTATAGTAATGATTTCCCTGGGTATTTGTATTAATTACTCTAGTTACCTAGAAGTTGAAGGAAACTTCCCTAACATGATAAAAGTCGTTTATCAAAAATCTACAGCTAACATCATAGTCAATGGTAAAGTGCTGAAAGTTTTTCCCCTAACATCAGGAACAAGACAAGAATGCCTGCTTTTACCTCTGCTATTTGGCATTATGCTGGAAGTTCTAACCAGAGTAATTAGATTAGAAAAAGAAGTGCAAGGCATCCAAGAAATAAATAAGACTATTTCTATTCATAGGTGACATATACAGAAAATCCCAAAGAATACACAGGAAAACTACTGTGACTAATAAATAAATTAATCAAAATTACAGAGTACAAAATCATCTCACAAAAAAATGAGTTGTGTTTTTATATAATAGCGAAGAACTATCTGGAAAGAAAATGAAGAAAACAATTTCATTTACAATAGCAACTAAAAGAATAAAAGGCCTAGGAACAAATTTAACCAAGGAAGTAAAAGACATGTACACCGAAAACTAGAAAACAATTTTTTTTTTTGAGTTGGAGTCTCACTCTGTTACTGGCTGGAGTGCAGTGGCAGGCTCATGGCCACTGCAGTTTCGACCTACTGGGTTCAGGTGATCCTTCTGCCTTAGCCTTTCAAGTAGCTGGAATTACAGGCATGTGCCACTGTGCCTGGCTAATTTTTTTGGATTTATTGTAGAGATGAAGTCTTGCCAAGTTGCCCAGGTTGGTCTCAAACCAGTGACCTCAGGCAATCCTCTCACCTCGGCCTTCTAAAGTGCTGGGATTATAGGTGTGATCCACCGCACCTGGCTTAGAAAACAGTTCTTAAAGACATCAAAGAAGATCCGAATAAATTGAATATATCTGCACTCATCAAAATGTTTATATTGTTAAAATGTCAATACTACTCAAAGCTATTTACAGATTCAATGTAATTTTTGTCCAAATTTTAACAGCCTTTTTTTTTTTTTTTTGCAGAAATGGGAAAGCCAATGCTCACATTCAAATGGAATTGCAAGAGGTTCCAAAGTGGTAAAACAAGCTCTAAAAAGAAGAACCAAGATGGAGTACTAACACTTTCAGACTTATAAACTTAATTTAAAATGTAAGTTTCTGATTTAAAAGCTATGGTGAACAAAACAGTGTGGTACTGGCATAAAAATAGATATTTACATGAATGGAAGAGAATTGAGAATCCAGAAGTAATCCAAATATCTAAGGTCAATTGATTTTGACAATGGTACCAAGTCCATTCAATGAAGAAAGAATAATCTTTTCAACAGATGGTGTTAGGATAACTATATTTCCACATGCAAAAAAATGAAGTTGGGATCCCTACCTCATACTGTATACATAAATTAGCAATAAATGGATTAATGGCCTAAATATAAGAAATAAAACTACAAAACTCTTAGTAGAAAACATAGGAATAAATCTTCATGACATTGGATTCAGCAATGAATTGTTAAATATGATACACAACACATGAGCATCAAAAGAGAAAATAGATAAATTGGGTTTCATCAAATTTAAACATGTTTGTGAATCAAAAGACATTATCAAGAAAGTGAAAAAACACCTACAATCTACAGAATGAGGAAAAATATTTGCCAATCATATATCTGATAAGAGTATATCCAGAATATATAAAGAACTCTTATAACTCAACAACAAAAAGACAAATAACCAAATTTTAAAAATGAGCAAAGGACTTAAATAGACATTTTTCCAAAGAAGACATACAAATGATCAACAAGCACGTGCAAAGATGCCCAACATCATTAGCCTTTAGTGAAGTACAAATAAAAATCACAGTGAGATACCACTGCATACATACTAGGGTAGTTATCACATCCACACACATCCACACAAAAGCCCCAGAAAATAAGTGTTGACAAGGATGTGAAGAAATTGGAAACCTGGTGCTTTGCCAGCGGGGAAACAAACTGGCATAGCCACTGTGAGAAACAATTTCACCCCTGGTGCTTTGCCAGCGGGGAAACAAACTGGCATAGCCACTGTGAGAAACAATTTCACCCCTAGTACCTTGATAAATATCCCGGATAATTACAAACAGAACTCAAACAGATACTTGTATGTGAAAGTTCATGACACTGGTATTTATAATGGCCGGAAGTTATACAACCCAAGTATCCATTAACAGATGAATGGTTAAGCAAATATGGTACATATATGTAATGAAAGGTTATTCAACCATAAAAAGAAATAAAGTTCTAATACATACTAGAACAAACCCTGAAAATATTTTGCCAAGTGAAGTAAGTTAGACACAAGAGGGCAAATATTGTATGGTTCTATGTACATAAAAATCCACAGAGACTGAAAATAGGATAGAGTTTACCAAAGAATAAGGGGGAAGAGAAATGGGGACTTATTGTGTAATGGGTTCAGAGTGTCAGCTTGGGAAGACAAAAACGTTTTGGAAAATAAATAGTGATGATGGTTGTACAACATTGTGAATGTAATCAGTGCAAATGAACAATACACTTAAAAATGGTAAAAATTGCAAATGTATATTACACAAATTTCACTACAAAATTGTACAAACATTTGGGCAATATTATTTAGGGATGCTGAGAAAGTAATTAAGTATCAGAAAAATTAGTCTGTGTTTTAGGATCTTGTAATTCCGAAGATGAGAAAATCCAAATAAACTAGTTAGCCAAAAAAAAAACCCTGAACATTATTATATACTATTTAGATATTATCACATTAATTTCAGACCCCAGCTTTCTTCTTTTTCATAAGCATATCAACATTCTTTGGGTTCTAAGTAGTCTGTGTTTCAAAGTCATGTTAGCCACTCTGGCAATATTTTTGTCTTCCTACTGCCTTGTCTTCTATATAACTGCAGAATACTCTGGCTATTTTTGATCAACAGGGATGACATTCATGACTTCATTGGTGGGGTTTTTTGAGCAAGTTTCATTTAGTTCTTGTGGTTGCAACATTAAACACAAAGTTGGGAACATTTTGGACAAAGACCTTCCACAGGAAAGTTATCCTTTCCATGAACTCAGTAATGTGAAATTTTTCTTTCCAAGCAAAAAGTTAACATGAAACTCAGTATGATTTCCTTGAGAATACTATCACCATTTATTGTTTCTTTATTTTCCAAGTGGTTCTACAAAAGGGAGTTTGATCAAGGGATCTTTCTTTCTTTCTTTCTTTCTTTCTTTCTTTCTTTCTTTCTTTCTTTCTTTCTTTCTTTTTTTCTTTTCTCTCTCTCTCTCTTTCTTTCTTTCTTTTTTTTAGTAGATTGTGATGTAGGAAATATGGTTATCTGAGACCTGGGAGCTGGAATGAAGGATGGTTGGCCCAATGAGACAGGATCGAGGCAAAGGGCACTGGGCAGTGTGCAAGACTTGTAGGAGAGAGCCAAGTGCTGGGCCAGAACCCTGCTATTGGGTGCTTGAACAGCAGCTCATCTGCTGTGGGAAAGAAGGGTGATAAGTAGCAAAGCTAATGTTGATAGTCAACCTCTTGTGACCTGAGATCCTTCTTAAAGAGTAAAATGGATTTAAATAAATGACTCCTAAATAATTCATGGTTCCTGCTTGGGGTTGAACATAAATACAGTTGAACTTACAGGTGAGGGTAAGGAGCCTGGGCTAAAAGAAAATGGTATGGAGGAGAATCCCAAGTGCTCTTATGTATGTGAACACATATCATCAGCAATAAAACACTGATTAAACCTCATTGCTCTGGTTCTCATGGGTGAGAAATTTAAGAGATAAGCCTCAATAGAAGGCTCTGGTCTTCTTGGAAGTCCTGTTGGCAAAACAAAGATGAAAGTAACCTCTTATCACTATATGACATCTACATGGTAAGAACTGTGGTCTTATTTCTTTCTCTTTTTCTTTATTTGACTCAGAGTCTCACACTGTCGCCCATGCCAGAGTGCAATGGCATGATCATGGCTCACCACAGTCTCAACCTCCCAGGCTCAGGTGATCCTTCCATTTAGCTTTCAGAGTGGCTGGGAAAATAGGTGTGTGCTCCCATGCCCAATTATTACTATTTAAATTCTTTGTAGAGGCTAAGTCTTGCTATATTAGGATGGCAAGGATGGTTTTGAACCCCTGGTCTCAAGCGAGCCTCCTACTTCTACCTCACAGAATGCTGGGATTACTGGTGATCCACCATGCCTGCATGTGGTCTTATCTCTCAAAGTACTAAAAGTAGATATGCCATTTGATCCAGCAATCCTACCACTTGGTATCTACCAAAGGAACAACAGTTATTAAACACAAAAGACACCTGCACTCTTACATTTACCACAGCACAATTCATAATTGCAAAGATATGGGATCAAACTAAAAGTCCATCAATGATCAGTGGATGATGAAAATGTGATATATATACATATACATACCATGGCATACTATGCAGCCATAAAAAAGAATGAAAAAACGTCTTTTGCCGCAACTTGGATGGAATTGGAGAACATCATCCTAAGTGAACTAACTCAAGAACAGAAAACCAAACAATGCATGTTCTCACAAGTGACAGTTAAAACTAAGGATCTGCAAAGGCATAGAGAACGGGATGATGGACATTGGAGACTCAGGGGAGGAAAGGTGGGAGGAGGGGAGCATGGGAGGAGGAGAGGGCTGAAAATTCAACATTTTCCTGGGTCAGGCATCGTGGTTCATGCCTGTCATCCCAGCCCTTTGGGAGGTAGAGGTGAGAGAATTGTCTGAGCCTAGGGGTTTGAGACCCACCTGGACAACTTGGCAAGACCTTGTATCAACAATAAATCAAAAAAACTAGCAGGGCACGGCAACGTGCACTGTAGTTCCAGCTACTTGGAATGCTGAGGGGGAAGGATTGCCTGAGCCCTTCAGGTTAAGGCTGCGGTGGTCATGAGTATACCACTGCACTCCAGCCTGGGCGACAGAGTGAGACTTTGACTCAAAAGAAAACAAAATTCACCTATTGGATATAATGTGCACAGGTGGAGGTGGTGGGTGTACTTAAAGCTCAGACTTCTTTGCTACTATACAATGCATCTGTGTAACTAAAAACCATTTGTATCCCCTAAAGCTATTGAAATTAAAAAAAAAAAAAAAAGTAAATCTGTAAGGGGAAGCTCTCCCCTCCCAAACAGAATTGTGGTCTTAAGAAAAAAAACAAAGGCTTAAATGGTATGTTTTTAAAATAGGAAAAAAAATTCTCCCTGGTTTTCAGATTGCAAATTTTAGGCTTAAAAAAAGTGGGCTTATTATTTGTAGTCTGGGGGGGAGGGTAAAGAAGCTTTCCTGTATAATATAGCCCAAAATAGATCTGAAGTTGTCCTAGGAAAGAAGAATAATTATTTGGTGTAAGTGCTGACTAGCCTTAGTAGCCAAGAGCTGATATGGAGAGTTTACTATGTGCTAGGAAATGTTCTAGGCACTTTAAGTGTATCAAGTTATTTATTGCTCACTCTGAGCTAGATACATACCGCTATTATACCCATGATAGAAATGAAGAAATTGAAACACAGAGAGATCAAGTAACTTACCTGAGAGTCCACAGAAAGTCACAGTCAGTTTAAATGCCACCACCTACTTCCAGAGTCCACACTCCAGCCACTGCATTATCCTCTCTCTCACAACTAGGTCTTTGTTGGTGCAGAGAAGTGATACCAAGTCAGTGCTTCCAAAGTCACATCCAAAAGGCACTGGTCCTTCAATATGTTTCAAAACCACCACCACCACAACAAAAAAATGTCCACGGGTGAAACGCTGAACATTATAGTTCCCTCCTACCTTCCCCATTGGCAGAGTCATGGAAAGTTCTAGTATTAAAAGCCCTGAAGGCCATTGCTTCACTAAACTCTGGTGTGGCCATGTGCTCTTTGAGTTATTGCTGCCGCCATGTTTCTTTTTTTCTTTTCTTTTTTTTTTGAGTTGGAGTCTCACTCTGTCGCCCAGACTGGAGTGCAGTGGCCGCTCCCGGCCACCGCAGCCTTGACCTGCTGGGCTCTGGCGATTCTTCCGCCTCAGCCTTCTAAGTAGCTGGAATTACAGTTGTGCGCTACCACGCCCGGCTGATTTTTTGATTTATTGTAGAGATGAGGTCTCGCCAAGTTACCCAGGTGGGTCTCGAACCCCGTGGGCTCAGGCAATCCACTCACCTCAGCCTCCCAAGGCGCGGGATTACAGGCTGAGCCACCGAGCCCGGCTTGCCATGTTTCTTAACTTTGGCCCCCTTCCCTACCTTGGGTAGGTGAATCTCTCTCTCTCTCTCTCTCTCTCTCCTCTCTCTGTTCTCTCTCTAATTTACTTTCTAAATGAACTATATTTTCTAATTTAAAAAGCCCTGAAAGTTTCATTATAAAGAAATCTTTTAATAATTCTCACACCCAGCACAGGGTTCTCATCATATTACTGTATCTCAGAACCAATGCTATATAAGCTACGCTTTGGGAAATATTGCATTAAAATATAAAAATGCTGTGGTGATAACTGGATGTGTTCCAAGAACACTTGTTGCTAACAGCTGTTTCTGACAATCCTATATAGTAAGCAAGGCAAACCCACTATTTAGGTTAGTGAAATAAGCCTTAAAGATAAAACCTTACCATGTGTCTTGATCACGGAAATATTACCCAAATTAGATTTTTCTTTTTCCTAGGTTTAGAGACTTACTTTTTATCTGCTTTGGTTCTATTTTGCTTTTCCCATATTCTGCTGGTCTTAGTTGGTCTACATTTGTTTGGGTTACTTTCTTACTTCAGTACATTTTACTATTTACAGATTATTTTTTGTCTGTAAATTCAGTCTTTTCAAATTCACTTAAAAGAACACATCTTTATCAATAGTTTTTCATGAAACTTTGTTCTTTCCAATACAGGAAATATGAGAAATGTCTTGTCTTTAAAACTGTATAAGTATCTCGAGTCTGTGTCCTCTGACATGCTTCAAGGATGGAGGAGTGAGGTGGTTAGACTCTTTCTATTTGGCCAAAAGAGCAATCTCTGAATTGGTTGTTGAACTAAAAATAGATTCCCCAAATAGTGACACACTTGAGCCCAGTGAAACATTTCATCCTTTGCTCCCCACCCACCTGGATATCTCTTTGCCCAATGTCTTAGAATATAGTCTCTTTAAACCACTTCATTCTGCATTTATAGTCTTTATATTGCTTTCCATATACAACTAAGATTACCGTTAGGTAATGTATGGTAGTTTTAAAAAATTATGTGATAATATTCTCTCTCCACTAATGTTCTGACGGCTTTATGAATGTCAAAACCATTATTTCTTTATAGAAATGGATTTGAGACACAAGTTTCATGAGTAACCATAAAATCATGACAGAAACCACAAGCCACAGAAATAAACCAGTCTCATTCTCTCACAATCACGTCAAAAATGAATTTTTTGTTTTGAAAGATGGCAGAAGTTTTTGGAACAATAAATGCATATATACTGGGGTGCCAAAAACGTATACACATTTTAAGAGATGTTATCAATGCATTACTTTTCAAAGCTGAATTGAATTATGGTAGCAATGTGTAGTATGATGTTCACTCAAAAGATGGTGTTAATTAAATGAATGCTAGAGTCACCATGCCACTGGCAGGACAGTCAAAGAAAATGGCAGAAGCATGGTTGTCATTTCAGGAGCACAAGACAATTTTGAAGTGGGATTTGAAATTTGAGAACGAGCTGGGCTCAGTGACTTAGCCTGTAATCTCGCGCTTTGGGAGGCTGAGGTGAGTGGATTGCCTGAGCCCACAGGTTC
>NW_007248111.1:321609-329415 GCF_000164805.1 Carlito syrichta
TTCTGAGCCCACAGGTTCGAGACCCGCCTGGGCAACTTGGTGAGACCTCATCTCTACAATAAATCCAAAAAAAAAAAAAAAAAATCAGCCGGGCATGGTAGCACGTGCCTGTAATTCTGGCTACTTGGAAGGCTGAGGCGGAAGGATCGCTGGAGCCCAGTGGTTCAAGGCTGCAGTGGTCGGGAGGCCACTGCACTCCAGTCTGGGTGACAGAGTGAGACTCCAACTCAAAAAAAAAAAAGAAATTTGAGAACATTGTGGAAGTACAACACCAATGGAGGTTTGAGTATGCAACAGAACTTCCAACATACCTAACAACTGCACGCATTCGTGGTAACTTTGAGACACATGATACTGCATGTGATGTGCACAAAGGAAGATCCAGGAGACCTTACACAGCAACAAGTCCTGTAGTAGTTCTCTGTAATCAGAAGTATCTGGATGCTGATGGTAACAACTTTGAGCAATCACCATACCAATCTCCATAGTACTGAAATTTATGTAGAACTGGCACTCCCATCAACAATGAATAAGCTTTCCCTTTCCACTGCTTCTGCACCAGCACTGTTGTTCTTTGATTTTTAAATAATAGCCGTTCCAACTGGTGTAAAGTGGTAACTCACTGTGGTTTTAATTTGCATTTACCTGGTGATTAGTGATGTTGAGCATTTTTTCATGTTTGTTGGCCATTAGTATATGTTCTTCTGAGAAATGTTTGTTCATGTTATTTGTCCACTTTTTTTTAATTGATCTATAGTGATTTTATTTCAAAAGTGATTATTTTCTCATTCATTGTTTTCTTTTGTGTGCGTGTGTATATGTTTTTTGGGGGAGTACAATTCAAGGCTACGTATACAAATATTCATTATATTTGCCAACTTTTTTTTTTTTTTTGAGTTGGAGTCTCACTCTGTCACTCAGACTGGAGTGCAGTGGCTGCTCCCGGCCACCTCGATCTGCTGGGCTCCGGCGATCCTTCCGCCGCAGCCTTCCAAATAGCTGGAATTACAGGCATGCGCTACCACGCCCGGCTGATTTTTTGATTTATTGTAGAGATGAGGTCTCGCTGCCCAGACGGGTCTCGAACCCGCGGGCTCAGGCAATCCACTCACCTCAGCCTCCCAAAGACGCGGGATTACAGGCTGAGCCACCGAGCCTGGCTATTTGCCAACTTTTTAATGGGGTTATTTGCTTTTCTTTTCTTGTTAATTTGTTTGAGTTCCTTGTAGATTCTATATATTAATCCTTTGTCAGATGTATACTTTTGTGAATACCTTCTGTCATTCTATAGGTTGACTATATATTCTGATGATTATTTTTTTTCCTGTGCAGAAGATTTTTCGTTTAATTAAGTCTCATTTATTTTTGTTTTTGTTGCATTTGCTTGTGGGGTTTTAGTCATAAATTCTTTGTCTAGATCAATATATTGAAGAGTTTTTCTTCCTTCCTTCCTTCCTTCCTTCCTTCCTTCCTTCCTTCCTTCCTTCCTTCCTTCCTTCCTTTCTTCCTTCCTTCTAGGATTTTTATGGCTTCAAGTCTACCATTTAAGTTTTTAATCTGCCTTGAGTTAATTTTTATATATGGTGAGAGTAGGGGTCAAGTTTCATCTTTTTGCATGTAGCTATCCAGTTTTCCTAGCATGCTTTCATCTACTTTGTCGATGATCAGTTGATTGTAGGTATTTGAGTTTATTTCCAGATTCTCTATTCTGTTCCATTGGTCTATGTTCCATTGGTCCATTGGTCTATTTTAATTCTGTTTATGTGGTGAATCATATATTTTTTTTTTTGAGTTGGAGTCTCACTCGGTCGCCCAGACTGGAGTGCAGTGGCCGCTCCCGGCCACCGCAGCCTCGCCTGCTGGGCTCCGGCAATCCTTCCGCCTCAGCCTTCCGAGTAGCCAGAATTACAGGCATGAGCTACCACGCCCGGCTGATTTTTTTGATTTATTGTAGAGATGAGGTCTCGCTGACCAGGCGGGTCTCGAACCCGCAGGCTCAGGCAATCCACTCACCTTAGCCTCCCAAAGGCACGGGATTACAGGCTGAGCCACCGAGTCCGGCTGTGAATCATATTTATTGACTTGAATATGTCAAACCATCCTTACATCTCTGGGATAAAACCCACTTGATCATAGGGGATTTTTTTTTGAGCATGATGTGGATTTTTTTTTTTTTTTTTTTCAGCATGGTGTGGATTTTTTTTTTTTATATACATGTTGTTGAATTTGGCTTGCTAGTGTTTAACTGAGGATTTGTGTGTCTATGTTCATCAAGGATATTGATCTGCGAGTTTCCTCTTGTACAATACCATGTTGTTTGGTTACAATAACCTTGTAGTATAATTTGAAGTTGGGTAATATGATGCCTCCAGCTTTGTTCTTTTTGCTTAGGATCACTTTACCTATTTTGCTTCTTTTTTGCTTCTATATGAATTTTAGGATTTTTTTTTCCCTAATTCTGTGAAGAATAATGTTGGTAGTTGATACAGATTACATTGAATCTGTAGATTACCTGGGTAATATGGTCATTTTAACAATGTTGATTCTTCCAATCCATAAGTATGGGATGCTTTTCCATTTGTTTATGTCCTCAAAAATTTCTTTCATCAGTGTTTTGTAGTTCTCCTTGTGGAGATCCTTCATCTCCACAATTCCTAGGCATTTTTGCTTTTTGGCTGCTATTGTAAATGTAACTGAGTTCTCAATTTGATTCTCAGTTTGGTCATTATTGGTGTGTAGCAGTGCTACAGATTTGTGTGTGCTGATTTTTTGTCCTAAGACTTTACTGATTCCTTTTTCAGTCTTTTAGAGGAGTCTTTTGGATTCTCTGGGTATAAGGTCATGTCACTGATGTACAGAGATAGTCTGATGTCTTCATTTTCAATTTGGATATCTTTTTTTCTTTCTTTTGCCTGATGGCCCTGTGTAGGTCATCTAGAACTGTGTTGAATAGGAATGGTAAAAGTGGGTTATTCTTGCCTTGTTCCAGTTCTTCAGGGAAGTGCATTCAAATTTTCTCCATTGAGAATGACATTAACTATGGGTTTGTTGTATATGGCTTGCATTATTTTGAGGAATGCTTCCCTTATGCCAGTTTTGCTAAAGGTTTGTATAATGGAGAGATACTGGATTTTATCAAATGATATATCTGCATCTATGGAAATGCTCGTGTGATTTTAATTCTGTTTATGTGGTGAATCATATTTATTGACTTGAATATGTTGAACCATCTTTGCATCTCTGGGATAAAACCTACTTAATCATAGTGGATTTATTTATTTATTTATTTAAAGCATGGCATGGGTTTTTTTTTTTTTATACATGTTGTTGAAATTGGCTTGCTAGTGTTTAACTGAGGATTTTTGTGTCTATGTTCATCAAGGATATTGATCTGCAAGCTTTATAATTTTCAGTGTTTTTCTATTGACATTGTTTGACCTTTTGTTTCAGTATTTAGAACTCCTTTGAGTATTTCTTGTAGAGCCAGTCTAGTTTCCTTTTTCTGCTGAGTATTTTCCTGGTTTTGGTATTAGGATGATACTGGTTTCATAGAATGAGTTAGGGAAAGTTTTCTCCTTTTTGATCTTATGGAAAAGCTTCAGCAAAATGGTACCAGTCTTCTTTGAAAGTCTGATAGAATTTGGCTGTGAGTTTATCAGGTCCTGAACTTTTTTTGTTGGGAGACTTTTAATTACTGATTCACTGTTGCTATTTGTTATTGGTCTGTTCAGGGTTTCTATTTCTTTCTGATTCAAGGTTTGGAGGTTGTATGTTTCCAATAATTTATCAGTTTCCTCTAGATTGCCTAGTTTGCTTGCATAGAGATGTTTATAATATTCTTGAATGATCTTTTGTATTTCTGTAGTATCAGTTGTAATGTCTCTGTTTTAATTTCTGATTAAGTTCATTTGAATTTTCTTTCTACATTTCTTAATTCATCTAGATAGTGGTCTATAAATTTTGTTTCATTGAGCCTCTGTAATTTTAGTTGTTGTTGTTTCAATTTTGTTTAATTCTGATCTGATCTTCATTATTTCTTTTCTTCTGCTAGACTTAGGTTTGGTTTGTTCATGCTTTCCAGTTACTTTAGGTGTGACATTAAATTGTTAACATGTGATCTTTTAGTCTTTTTAAAAGTAAGCCTTAAGTACCATAAATTTTTTCCTAAACACAGTCATTGCTGTGTACCAGAGGTTTTGATAACTTGTTTCATTGTCATTCATTTCAAGAAACTTTTTTCTTTTTTGAGTTGGGATCTCACTCTGTAAACCAGGCTGGAGGGCAGTGGCATGGGCATAGCTCACTACAGTCTTGACCTCCTGAGCTCAGACAATCCTTCTGCCTCAGCCTCCCAAATACCTGGGTTTACATGTATATACTACCACACCCAGCTTTTTTTTTTTTTTTTTTTTTTTTTATAGAGATAAGGTCTCATTAGGTTGCTTAGGCTGTTCTCAAACTCCTGGGCTCAAGCAATCCTCCTGCCTCAGCCTTCCAAAGTGCTGGGATTACAGGTGTGAGCTACTGCACCCAGTCAGAATTTTTAAATTTCCATCTTGATTTTATTGTTGACCCAGAGATCATTTAAAAGCAGATTATTTAATCTCCATGTATTTGTTTGGTTTTGAGAGTTCTTCTTTGAGTTAATATCTAGTTTTATTCCACTTTGTTGTCTGAGAAAGTGCTTGATATGATTTTGATTTTTTTGAATTTATTGAGACTTGATTTGTGATGTATCATATGGTCTCCGCTGGAGAATGTTCCATATGCTGATGAGTAAAATGTATATTCTGCATTTTGGGGGTAGAATGTTCTGTAGATGTCTGTTAGATTCATTTGCTCTAGGGTCCAGTTTAACTTCCATGTTTCTTTGTGACTTTCTGCTTTGATGATCTGTCTATTGCTGTCAGTGGGGTGTGGAAGTCTCCTGTTATTATTTTATTGGTGTCTATCTCTTTTCTTAGGTCTAATAGAATTTGTTTAATAAAGCTGGAAACTCTGGTGTTAGGTGCATATGTATTTAACATTACTATATCTTCTTTTTGGATTGATCTCTTTATCAATACATAATAACATTCTTTGTCTTTTTCACTGTTGTTAATTTTAAGTCTGTTTTATCTGATATGAGAATAACTACTTCTGCTTGTTTTTGGTTACCATTAGCATGGATTTTTTTTTTTCCACTCTTTTACCTTGAGTCTGTATGAGTCTGTATGTTAAGTGGATCTCTTGAAGGCAGCAGATATTTGGATTGTGTTTTTTATTCATTCTGCTAATCTATGTCTTTTAAGTGGGGGCATTGAGACTATGTTCAGGGTTAATAATGAAATGTAAGGTATTATTCCATTCATCATGTTGGTTGCTACCTATTTTTTTCTTTCTTTATTTTCTCTCCTATGTTGGTGTTCAATAAGCCCTGCAAGCTTTATAATTTTCAGTGTTTTTCTACTGACATTGTTTGACCTTTTGTTTCAGTATTTAGAACTCCTTTGAGTATTTCTTGTAGAGCCAATCTAGTGATGACAATTGCTTGCCCTGAGAAAGACTCTATTTCTGTTTCATTTATGAAACTTAGTTTAGTAGGGTACATTTCTGGCTGACTGTTATTCTGTTTGAGGAGATAAAAGATAGAACCCCAATCCCTTCTGGATTGTAAAGTTTCTACTGAGAAGTCTGCTGTTAGTCTGATAGATTTACCTTTGTAAGTTATTTGATGCTTGTGTCTCATTGCTCTTAGAATCTTTCCCTTCATATTAACTTTGCATAACTTGATGACTATATGCCCTGGGGGAAGACCTTTTTTTGCAGTGAATCTTCTGGGGTTTTGGGAGGGGCTTTTTGTATCTGGATGCTTAAATTTCTGGCAAGTCCAGGGAAGTCTTCCTCAAATATTCCCTCAAATAGGTTTTCCAAACCTGTTGCTTTCTTTTCTTCCTCAGGAACATCTATGATTCTTAGGTTTGGATATTTTACATAAACCCACAGTTCTTGGAAACTTTGCTCTGCCCTCTTGATTCTTTCTTCTGTATTGTTTTCTGATGGAGTGAATTTGAAAGACTTATCTTCAAGTTCTGAGATCCTTTCTTCTACTTGCTCTAGTCTACTATTAAGATTTTTTTTTTTACTGCATTTTGTACTCATCTGAATGAGTCATTCTTTTCCAGAAGTTCAGCTTGGGTTTTATTTCCCTTCTTCTTTGCTGAGTTCTGGCAGAGCTCCATTGTGGATGAGGCAGTTTCCCCTGAGGGAATGAAGGTCCACAAGACTCAGGGGTCTTCAAAGTCTGTGGCAGGAGCATAGAACTCCTGAATTCCCCTTACTTTACATCCAGAGGCTGTTTGTGGTTGCTGCAGTGATTAAGGTGAGTCTGCCTACTTCCAACACAGGCTGATCAGTTTTTTCTTTGCACTCCGTGGATCTTGTCTCTTCTTTGATGAGTTGTGGGGTGTGCTGCTGGTTTCACTCCTTTCTGAGTTCTGAGGCACTCTCTCTATCTCGGTCCACTCTGTGGGAGAAGTTCACTCTAGTAGCATCTCTTCAGCCATCTTAATTCTATCTCTATTCCATATTTCTTTAAACTACTATGTTCACTGGATGGGCATAGGCCTTCTTTGTTGTGAAGACTAACAGTATATTATTTCTTGCCCTTCCACAGCCCAAACTGGAATTTCCTATAAACCAACTGTGTGTTTGTGTGTATGTACATGTGTGTATATGTGTTTACAAAATGAAATAATTTTAAGGATAAAACAATGAAAAATTATCCATAAACTCACCACCGTAAAAAAACCCCACAAAACTCCAGTGATTTTTCTTGCTATATATATATATATATATATATATATATGTGTGTGTATATAATATATACATATATTTTTCACAATATATATATTTTTTATCATGCCCTTGCCAGGATTGGGTATAGTATTAATTTTTTTGTTGCTGTTGCTAATTTTACAGATAAAACATTTTCTCATGTAAATGTCCATTTCTTTTTTTTTTTTTTGAGTTGGAGTCTCACTCTGTCGCCCAGACTGGAGTGCAATGGCCACTCCCGGCCACCGCAGCCTCGACCTACTGGGCTCCAACGATCCTTCCGCCTCAGCCTTCCTAAGTAGCTGGAACCACAGGTGTGTGCTACCACGCCCGGCTAATTTTTTTTCTTTATGAGGTCTCACCAAGTTGCCCAGGCGGGTCTCGAACCCGTGGGCTCAGGCAATCCACTCACCTCAGCCTCCCAAAGCGCTTAGATTACAGGCTGAGCCACCGAGCCTGGCAATGGTAGTTTTAAATAAAATAGTCCCGCAAAGTATTTTTTTGCCAACCTATTTTACAGCTTAAACAAACTGACTCTAGGTTAGGTTTTGATGTAGATAAATAAATCTTGTACTCCATGAGAAATATATGGGTTCTATTTACATGCAGTCCTGATATGTCTTTAAGTAAAAAAGTACTGCATTTGAAGTAGAATCACAATTAGCTGCTTCATTTTCATAATTCAATATCAACTATGATAATAGCATTCCTGGTGTTTAGAATAATAGATTTTTCTCAGACAATAAGAAGGAACTTCAGACATAATTCTCATATTATCTAATAATCAACTACAGTTAGTAATTTGACTGAGATAATTGAGCATCTTTCAAGAAACAATCTAAGATAGCAGTTTTCAAATTGTGCCCTATAGAATTCCAGGATTTCTCCAGAGATTTTCTCATTAACCTTAAGAAGATTCCTACTGGGCTCGGTGGCTCAGCCTGTAATCCCGTGCCTTTGGGAGGCTGAGGTGAGTGGATTGCCTGAGCC
>NW_007248111.1:329435-350793 GCF_000164805.1 Carlito syrichta
GAGCAATCCACTCACCTCAGCCTCCCAAAGGCGTGGGATTACAGGCTGAGCCACCAAGCCCGGCTCCATTTCTTTAATTATTATTGATCTAGAATATTTCTCATAAACAAGTGACTAGCTCTATTTTTTCATGTCTTTTGTGCATTTATACATTTTTTGCATGTTTATTTTATAATTTTTTTTCAGTAATAGAAAGTAAACAGAAGTGATATGCC
Source organism: Carlito syrichta (assembly GCF_000164805.1). NCBI lineage: Eukaryota > Metazoa > Chordata > Mammalia > Primates > Tarsiidae > Carlito > Carlito syrichta. Next base: position 329,651 of record NW_007248111.1, read on the forward strand.
ACCTGTAAGCTGTGACAGGTAAGAGTATTTTTTTCTTCCATCCACACTGCAAGAAGTGAACAACTCTGAGATGGCAAAGTTGCAGGGTACAAGAAAGGTGTTTCTCCAAATCATCACTTGGATGAAAGCCACTAAGAAAAGCCACATGACCCATATTAGATTCTGCTGTTATCCATTAGATGTTTTCATTAAGCCACTGGGATCTATGGGTTTACTGATTGTTTACTGATTTTAACAGCCAGAATTAATTTACCCTGGAATACATTTGCACATGATAAACACTTAAGGACTAGAAGCTATTGCCATTATTATTATTATTCACAATAAAAGGGATGGCCAGTGTCAGTTTTAGACTCGATTCATACTTAATATTCATTGGTTAGATGGATTAAAACAAGTGCCTTCTAACTCTGAAATCCTCTTCCTAACTCTATTTTTCCCCCAACTATCATTCACCTTTACCCCATTAAAAAAAGAAAAGAAAAGAAAAAAGCATTGCATATCAGGAGGCTGTGCTCACAAGAAGTATACAGAAGTATAGTAAGTATTTTATATTTTATTATAATCAGCTTCCTTCCTTTAAGGTCTTCATCTAACCTGTACTCCTTAAAGTCACTGGTTCTTATTCACTGGAATGATTGCTTTTATGATAAGGAAATTCGTACAATATGTTGGTGGAAGATACTGCTTCGTAATGTTTGATAGATAGTCATAAATCTGGACATAATTTGGGGTATTTTTAGACTAAGGAACTTGAGTGCATGGTCACATGATTCTGTTGAAGTTTGCATTATTTACAGACAAATGAGTAGGTATAAGATGCCTAAAGTAGTATTAGGTAGAACAATTTAACCTCATTTAAAAAAAACACCTCTACATATTGCATGTATATATTTCTGAGAATGAGAACTAATTTCAAAGTGCTCTGATATGAAGTATTCTATTATTTTTTTAAAAGATTTTTGTACTAAGAATCCACCCAGTGTCCAGCATTTTGTGATTTTGGGGTCACTATCTGAGCTGAATGGAATGGAACAGAGGGCAAAGGAATGTGCTAGAATGGGTCTTCTTGGCTGAATTCATGGAGTTTCTTGGAGAGCTCTGGGAGATTCTCCACTTTTCCTTCTGTTCTCCAGTATTTTCCCTTATCATCTGTTCTTTCTTTCTGCCTTTCCCAGATTTTTCCAAAGGCAAAAATGTCCCAAAGGGCCTTGCTGTTTAATTAGGTGTTGGGAGGCTGACATTTTAACTGTTCCCTTTCCCTGTATTTATTTGAGTGTGGTCATGACTAATTAACTATGAGAATGGAAGTGATGAGGCCCTTTTGTCAGCAGATGAGGTATATTTGGGGATAATGGTTTTTCTTCTCACAAAAAAGTCATATCGACCTTAATGTAAGACAGCAGACACAAGTACTAAGCACAATTAGCAAATGGGTAATTGCATTTTCATATTATTATCTCATTTGACTCGCATAGCAGCCTTTCCTGTGAGATGGGAGAAAATAATATTATCTTCCTTTTTATTGAAGAGAATACAAGTTCAGACATGGGAAGATCGTAAGAGCCAGTTTGTTCTGGGTCTACACCATACTAATATTCCAAAAAGTAAGAAGAACCCACGTGGCCAAGTGCCACTTTAATTCCAGTGTGACTTCGGGCAAGTTATTTAAACCTTCTGTGCCCTCGTCCTCTCATTTGTAAAAGGAGAATAATAATACCGACTTTGTAGGGTGTATGAGGATTAAGTAAGTAAACCTATGTGGAGTCCTGAGAACAGTTCCTGGGACATATGTATCCAACAAGTACAAGATATTATAATATAATGTAATTATTATTATTTCTAGTTAGTCAATGGAAGAATTTGGTTTTAAAACAAGATCATCTGACTCCAAATTCAGAGCTTTTTTTTCTTTTTTTTGAGTTGGAATCTCACTCTGTCGCCCAGGCTAGAGTATAGTGGCACACTCCCAGCCGCCACAGCCTTGACCTACTGGGCTCAGACAATCCTTCCACCTCAGTCTTCCAAGTAGCTGGAACTACAGGCATGCGCCACTGCACCTGGCTAATTTTTTGATTTATTATAGGGATGAGGTCTCATCAAGTTGCCCAGGCTGGTCTCAAACCTGTGGGCTCAGACAATCCTCTCTCCTCGGCCTCCCAAGGTGCTGGAATTATAGGCTTGAGCCACCGTGTCCAGCCTCAGAGCTCTTGGAATCATAGCACAACTGTCTCAGATTACCTCACTATTCTTCAAAAATCAGTTAGTGTCACATGGCATCTCAGAATAAAGTTAGTATTATATATTATATCAATACCATGAATTTAGTGCTAAATGACTAACAGCTTCTTAAATAATATACGTATATATTAAAATAAATAGCATTTTGATTCACCTTTAAAAGATTCATATCAGTTTACTTTTGACTAGAATTTTATGTATTCCAGAAGACATTTTTCTAACATTAAAAAACAATATAAGCACTTCTTGATCCAGGGACTTAAAACATTCTGAAACTTAGATAATTCTTATTCATTAATTTATTCACTCAGGAAATATTTACTGAGTTCTTCCTAGATGTATAACATTGTGTTGTTATCTATAAAGACAAAGAAGTTTCCTCCCCTCAAAAAAAAAAAAAAAAAGAAAATATAATAATTTTGCTTTACATTTCTCAGTACTAACAGGTAAACCAGAAGAGAAAAATAAGGTTTTTCATAAATTCATTTTTAAAAGAGGATGTAAAAAGAAGAATGATAGTGTTAGTGCTTCTTTAACTAACATGTATTAAACAAACAACAAAATATCCTTTCTCCCTGCAAAACCTGTAGCTCAGTTTAATTCTTCATATATTTGTTATAGACACAGCACATCACTAAGTAGATATACTCCCAGTCTTTAAGCAGTCTGAAGCTTAGTAGAGCAGATAACTATAATACAAGATGGGAAATGATCAAAGGCATCCAAATGATGTGTATTGAGAGAGAAGTAATGTTGAGATGAGAGGATCAATAAAGGCTTTATAAAAGAGGTAGCATTTAAACAGGTCTTGAAACTCTGACCAGTGCTGTTATTGCAGGGAGTGGAAAAGTTTGATATCTTCTAGAACGGCTATACTGTCCGATATGGCAGCCACTAGCCATGCGTGGTTATTGAAATTTAATCTTAAATTAGTTAAAATTAAAAATTCACTTTCTTAGTCACATTTCAAATACTTTATAGCCACATGTGGCTATGGTATTGGACAGCGCAGAGTAGAACATTTCCATCATAACAAAAGTTCTATTGGACAGTGCTGTTATATAAGGAACAAGAATGAAGTATGATCAGGAGATGGAAACAATGTATTATCCAAATTCTCTGTTTCAGCCCTTGGACCAAATACCAGAAATAATAATATATCCATGTATTTCCTCCCCAAATCTAAATTGTAAATACATGCCTATGTAAGGATCAATGACTCAGTTGTTTTACTGGCTGGTCTGGTTCAATAATCACGCTGAGTTCATACTATGAATCAATAATGAAGACATAAGATTTAAAAGGCCTACCTAATTGCTCCATCTATCTGGGCATGCAGATCACAGTGGCTGAAAGCCAGGCCCGAGGGCACAGCCAAGCGTGGGTGCTGCTGTTTCTTCTGGCAGGGATCTGTTATCTGACTGGGTCCACGCTAAATGACTTGGGGTTGTCACAGTGGCATGCTCATTATTAAATTATTTCTTTCTTTAGAAATAGTGGCAGCATCTATTGCAAAGCCCAAAAGGTAGTCAGAGATTTGAGGAAACTAAACTCTGAGAAACACGTCCTGTTATATGAATATGGATGAACTGAGTGAAGTGTGACCCCTGTCTTGATAAACTTGTGAAGTGCAGACTTGATCATTTTGATAAGAGCGGCAGTTTGTTCTGTCAGAACAAGGGTTTGATTCCTTCATCTAAAGCTTCAGTGGTGTTTTTATAGAGCCAGCCAGGTGAAGGTTGCTTTTCCCTTGGGGTCCAAATGGATGGAGGTGTGTAGAACCAGGAAATCATGCAACAAGGATTTCTAAATCTATGGAAATCTACCGTGTGTGTGTTCACGGTTTAAAAAAAAAAATTAGAAAAATCAGATAATTTGGGGAAATCAAAGTCAACTTGGAATACTGAATCCATATTTTTTTGCTGGGTGACTCCACTGCTAATTTTATACAAAATCATTGCTTACAACTTGACTTTTAGTCCTTTAAAATATTATTCAGTAATATCGACTTTTAATGTGTGCCTGATATTTTTGACACCATCATTAGGCATTTTATTTATGCATACTCATTGGGCAACAGATGATTTTTTTTTTCTTAAAATAACTTAAGAGTACCAAGAAGAGGTAGTGAAGCAAATAGTGAGATACTAACTTTAAATCTGTTTTTAAAAGGAAGATGTACTATATGGATAATTTACACACACACATATGTAACACATTGTTTTTCTTATGAAGGAAGTTCATCGAACCATATTCTTCCCCTCCAAAGACTGGCATTTAGAAGAGTCATTTAAGTATATTTATAGCTCCTTCATGCTATGGACTGGTGTACCAGAAAGGAACGGCTATGCCATAGCACATATTTTTGCAACCCTAGTCATGTTAACCAACAAAATGCCAAGAGTAAAACTGAAAAAAAAAAACAAAACCTGCATACCAGGACAACCTACAGAAAAACAGATTTATTTATTTTATTTTTTAGTTTACCAGTTTTTTTTTTTTTTTTTTTTTTTTTTGAGAATGCTTATAATAATGGTTTTCAATGATTTGATGTTTCCTATTTACATTGGCTTGGGACTGCTCCCTCAATGAACTCAGCATCTTGAAAGGATTGAAGGAGATATTTTTCTTTCTTTTCTGAACACAGACCTAGTGAGGGAAAAAATTAATTTCAGTTTTCTTTATTTTCAGATTGTTCCTGTGTTTCATAGATGGGAAATCATACTGATGACTCAACTGTCTACAGAATTATTTTGCTGGTTCATGCTACCTCAGCAGAAAGTAACAAGTCTAATTCTTGTTCCCTGCATGATAAAAATCTGTCTATTGCATTTACTGCAGAACCTATCAGCTCATAGACACGTATTTGTTTCAAGATAATCTAGCTCCGAAAATACTACTGATGACATTCACCTTTAACTGGACTGTAAGGACAGAATACACAAGTCATTTTTTCCCCAGTTTCATAATTTGGGCATCCATACATTTTTTTAGACAAGCTTAGGTTGCCTTTGCTCAGCTATGATAGATATTTTAGACTATCTCTGACTCATGAATATAAATAGTTGTGCAAAAATAAATTTTATAAAACCAGAGCTGGTAACAGAAATCACCTAGGATCAACAACTCTGAAAGAATCTAGTGTCACATTCCTTAGAATGTCAGATTAAACTAACATGTGCCAGTCAATATTGCTACACTGCGACCCTTGATGCCTCCTAAGCAAAACTATTAAGTCCAACATTCTCTCCTGTAAGCACTTATCTGTAAGGATGGCTAACATGTCCTCTGAAGCAGATATTGAAACTGATTGGACAATAGGTAGATACCAGACAGGGGCCTGGGGGCCGACCTCTAGAAATAGGGGGAGAAAATCTTAATCTGCAACACAATGCGGTTCTCTTGAAACCCTATCATTTTCACTTCCCATGTGTCTGCTGCCTGACTGTGAATGGATTTGAAAAGGAATGGTTAGTGCTGAAAATTGGATCAGAGCTAACATTCTCTCATTTTTATCAGCAGCTGCCAAAGGTCATCTGACATAATAGCTGATGAATTCAAGCCCAGTGGATTTCATTTGCAATTTTCAATTTACTGAGGCCTCCAAACCCCACGGTGATAAAAGCTTCCCCTATCGTGGCCTGTCACAAACATCAAGAAACTGCACAAACCCACAAGAAAGAAAAAAGAGAAAGCTGTGCATCATCACAGCTACAGATAAGGAGAACAGGAAGAAATGGTATCATGCGGGAAGGTGGGGAGCAGCCTGTGTGGCTAGTTCTCTAAATGCCAGTTGAAAGGAAAAGACTGTGAAGAACAATCAAGTAACTTCCACAGAATAACATCATGTTTCTATCTTTGGAGCGTTTATGTGAAAATTGCCTTCTGATCTCTTACTAGACATGCCCCCAGACAAAAATGTGAGTGTAAATATGCAAATAAATAAATGAATAAATGGTCCTTATTTATTTGGTCATTGGAAAACATGCCCTCTGTGCCGTATTTGCCATAGTTTTGCTTTACAAATTGCATGCTCACAGAGGGTCTTTTATCAAGGAAGTGTAGGTTAGTGCTAAGATTCATTTGTTTTCTTGCAGAGAAATGGTCGCTCCTTTGATTGATGCCAGGGAAGTCAAAGGACTGACTAGCAACTACTTGTAAGTAGATCTAGATACAGTGCGTATCAAAGATGCATTAGCAAGAGGGAGAAAACCATTTTTCCCCCATCTCAAGCTATTCACAACGAACTTAGGCAGGATCAGGGACTGAATCCTGTTCCCAGCAATTGCTCAAACTGAGGAACCCGTATGCATGTTTCTTGGAGAAGAGCAAGTGTGAAAACTCAGCGGGTCACTTTCATTCATAGCCCAGCAAAAGAGAAAGCCAAGAGAGGATCATGGTTTGAAGTGTAATGACTGGGAGACTTTACTTTTAGACATGAATGTCCCATCCCATTTCTACCAAATGGATTTAGAAAGGCTTATGGAACTGGTCTGATGCCGCAGAGGACTTAGCAGTAGGTATTTACCAACCTGCCTAATGACAAAATTTCTGATGGCACGTGACAAGGAAACCCGAGGATGATATTGACAGGACCAGGATATTAACTTCATTTGTGTGTTGGTAACTGTGAGACAATCACAGTTTGGAAAGGAAAAGAGAACAATTCCTGATTGAACTGATATGGCTGTGACAGATTGCCTATTGTAAAGCAATTAAATTTAAATTAAAATTTGGGCTATTTTATCGTAACTGAATACTCAGTTCTTTGAAATTAAGCTGTTTTAAAATATTTCCTATTACCAAAATTTTAATGATCTTTTAATTCTTTAAGTCTCAAGTTAGGAAACGGTTTTCTCAGTAGCAGAAGATGGCAGGAATTAACATTTTGAAATAAGAGAAATAAAACTTTATCCCTAAAGCTGCAGAAAATGTGGAGGGTAAACATATATTAGCATTTTAGTAATTTTTTTCTCCTACACAAAATTGTCAGGATGCCATTTTTCAAAAGTTTCTTTCATCCTACCCTTTAAAAAAAGTTTCTATAGGTTCAAAGAGAACTCGCTAGAATTTTCAGTTTCTATGGGTTCTCTTTTAATTGTTAGCACAATGCTGAGACTGCAGTGGTGGTAAAAATATATATATATATTTAGTGAGATCTTAATTTAGTCAGTCTTCTAAAAAAAATACATACAATTTGGTGAGAGTTTTTCATTATCAGTGTTCTATGCAGTGATATATGGCAAGTGGCACCAATTGGTCTACAGTTACGTAGCAAAAGGTTAATCTCTTTTATGCTCCTTTTATTAAGGCAGATCTGAATCTTCAAGGCAGAGTCCTAACTTGTTCTTGTAGACTGACGGGTTCACAGAGGCTGTTCCCTCTCATGCCCTATGGATAATGACATTGAGTCAGACCAGAATATTCACTGCCATCTGAATGGTGCAATAGAGCATTTCTCATTGCATTAATTAACTCTTTCATTCCCTTATGCAGCATTTATTTGGCACCTACTAAGTACAGGTATGTTAAGAACTATAAATAAGGCTTTTTTTTTTGAGTTGGACTCTCACTTGGTCGCCCAGGTTGAAGTGCAGTGGCATGCTCACGGCCACTGCAGCCTCAACCTGCAGAGTTCAGGCGATCCTTCTGCCTCAGCCTTCCAAGTAGCTGGAACTACAGGCGTGTGCCACCACACTGGGCTAATTTTTTGATTTATTGTAGAGACGAGTTCTTACCAAGTTGCTCAGGCTGACTTCCAACCCGTGGGCTCAGGCAATCCCCTTGCCTCAGCCTCCCAAAGTGCTGGGATCACAGGCTGAGCCACCACACCTGGCCAATGTAGAACTATTATTGTATTAGTCTGTGCACCATCTATATCATCTCATGCTTGATATAGTGGCGAAAGTACAGCTCTTTGAAAAATACTGGTTTTGTACGTGTGCTAATGAAGACTGTGGCTGAGATTTGACCTCCATAAGAATGGAAGCTCCACGAGGACAGGTACTTTGACTTTTTTTATTGCTGTACTCCCAGTTGCTGGAATAATGCCTAGTAATTATTAGGCACTAAAAATATATTTCAAATAAATAAACAAGAGCCAATTAGCATCTGAGACTCAACTTTTATTTTGCCTATACTCACTGTATGCTATCATACTTCCTTGTTTACTGTTTCTCTTAATCATTGGACTGGTCGAAAACTTTGTTTTTCTTGCTCACTCCTGTTATAGCTATTAGTGCCTAAAACAATGTCAGGAACATAGTAGGTGCTCAATAAATAGTCATTGAATAAAGGGACATGCTATTTCAAGGTTATACAGCATCTATTACTATAACCTCATTTGTCATTTTCATTAGAGGAGTTCAGTTGGCCAATATTGAGTCAAAGCTATTCAGCATCTGGCACATTAAAAAAAAAAAACTTCGTTGAATAAATGAATGAACATTTTTGTGACATCAGAAAAAGAGAGCTAATTCCATTTATGAAAGACAGATCTTGAAAGGACAATCCTTTTTCAATGCTTAAGTATAGTGCCAATTTTCAACTCTTGAATAAGTCATCCCTGGCAAGGCTTTCTCATAATTTTACAAATTAAGATTGTACTGAAATTTATGTGTTTGTATAAAAACTGACAAATATTGAGGCCAGCAAATTACACCAAATGGTACCAGCCAGTGATCTGATGGTATATTTTCATTTAAATTGCTTTTATGAATTCCTTGATTCACTTAAGAATCAAACATCTTGACTAGACAAGTGATATTTACAAAATCTGAGTTCATGTTTTTTCAATTACAAAGACATCCACAAGAAGAAATAGTTAGTGAAGAATTAGCTGCATTTCTCTGGTTCCCACCTCTAAAAGAGTATTGTCAATCACTGCCCCAAACATAAGCTTTTGTAGGTTTTGAATGCTTTGAACTGGAAAACGACTATTTTAGTGGATAATTAAGGGGTGTTACAACTGATTGAGCTTGTGTAGAATTAGGAAAATTGGTGGGATTGGAATGGACATATAGGTCACAACACTTTTCTTTTGTAATATTTTCTACTGCAAATGATTCTTCAGTTGAAAAATCAAGCATTGAACGAAGGCATCACAAATGGGTTGATAGGGTGTAACTTGAAAATCAAACATTGGGAGAACTTTGTTTATTATTTAAAAAATCAGCTCAGCTTAAACAAAAAAACATGATTTCTTTATGGCATAATTCTTTCCTGTAAATTTACTGATTGAATTGTGTATAACCAGTTTCATTTGAGCAAATCAGCACTTCTCTAATCTGTGCTACATGCAATAGCATTCAGTAAGATGACAATGGAGATTCTATTGGGAAAAAAATCTTGGATCAGAAAAGTTTAGGAAATTTTAGATTGAATCTATTTTAAAAAGTTATTTTCAGCTGGACTCGGTGGCTCAGCCTGTAATCCCATGCCTTTGGGAGGCTGAGGTGAGTGGATTGCCTGAGCCCGCGGGTTAAAGACCTGCCTGGGCAGCGAGACCTCATCTCTACAATAAATCAAAAAATCAGGTGGGTGTGGTAGCACATGCCTGTAGTTCCGGCTACTCGGAAGGCTGAGGTGGAAGGATCCCCAGAGCCCAGCAGGTCGAGGCTGCGGTGGCCGGGAGCGGCCACTGCACTCCAGTCTGGGCGACTGAGTGAGACTCTGACTCAAAAAAAAAAAAAAGTTATTTTCCCTGTCCTTCAGAAGATGCCAATATATATTGTGACCAGTCAACTTATAAAGAATAATATTACAAGCCTTTGGATACCTACTACTTAACTCTAGTCAACATTTCTCATTTTTATAAGATTTTTTTGTTTTGTTTTTTCTTTCGCAGATGCGGGATACAATTCAAGATGGGGTATACAAGTGATCATCGTCCAGGTAAAGTTTGGGTCTCCTTTTGGTCCCCACTTTGCCTGGTTTGAGATCAGGTAGCCTTATTGATGGTGTGTTTCCCCCTGGCCAGGCAGTATCCCGCTACCACCAATCCCTTTCTTACAGTATTATGGTAAATATTCAGGATCCGCTTATGAATGAGAACATGTGGTACTCAGTTCTTTGTTTCTGTGATAGATTACTGAGTATTATTGACTCTAAGTCCATCCAAGTTGTTGAGAAGTTTATCCTAAGACTTTTTAAAGAAGCAATAAGAAGTTATATTTAATTAAATTCCCTTCTATGTGTCTTCCCAATTCTACTCTATTCTTATTTCTTTCAAAGGCCGTAAACATTCTGAATGATACATTCCCATACATACCGTCATAAAATACACGTGTATAGTGTCACATGTTTTAAAAGTTATTATACATTGCATAATATTATAAAACACTTCTGCAATTTTCCACTAAGAATTCTATTTTGAGATACATTTATGCTCATACATGTAAGATTAGTTCATTTTAACTTTATATTTAACTGTTATACAGATATGTTTTATTTTTTTATTCCACTACTGTTGAAAGTTTGTTTTCAGTTCTTTGGTAATGTAAACATGAGACAATGAGCATTTTTAAGCCTCTCTTCTTGTTTCTGGGATATTTTTCTCCCTTCTTGCTCTTATGTTGTTCAGTGGGTGTATTCTTGTACACCTAGTGGAGCTCAGTAAGTTTTAAACACCTACCTGCCCCTGATCCTGCCATGAGGGTGGCTTTCAGCAAATGTGGCAGCTGCCCCAGTGGGCATGTTTCTGATGAGTTCCACAGGTCCTCCAACCAGCTGCCCAGAGAGTTCAGGAGGACTCTGTGGAAAACTTCCCAGTGAGGTCCATGAGCACCATACCCTGCAAGCTCATGAATAGCACACCTTGCCATCTGGGAATCATCTGTGGCCCAGATCAGATCAGCAATCATGTTTTCCATTCAGTGCCAGTAAACCTCCTCCAGTGAGTTCTCAGGAAGTCCCCCACCTCACCTGCCCAAGTTGGTTCTTTCCTTTGATACTCTCCCTCAGCCCTAGGGCATTATTTAAAAAACATTTTGTGTGTGTTTGTTGGAGTGTCACTCTGTCGCCCAGACTGGAGTGCAGTGACACCAGTGCGGCTCACCGCAGTGTCGACCTCCTGGGCTCAGACAATCCTTCCGCCTCAGCTGGAACTGCAGGTGTACACCACAACACCTGCCTCATTTTAAAATTTTTTTGTAGAGATGAAGTCTTGTTATGTTGCCCAGGCTGGTCTCAAACCCCTAGTTCTAAATGATTCTCTCACCTCAGCCTCCCAAGGTGCTTGGAATTACAGGTGTGAGTCACCACACCCGGCTGCTAGGACATTCTTGGGAGTTCTTTTTCATTCCTTTTGGTAGTTAATCCTCTGTAAATGGTTAATAATTCTTTATATTAGCCTTCCTATTGTGTCATTTCTGTTTCCTGACTGGACCCCAACTAATATAGGTAGCTTTTTTTTTTTTTCTGTTCTTTGAAACAGTTTATATAGAACAGAGATTACTCATGAAAGATTTGGTAAAACTAACCTATACAATTGTTTCTCTCCCTGTCTCTCCCCTCATTTCTTTATCCCTCTGCCAGTCTCTCTCCTTTGTTCTCTTTCCTCTTTTTCTTATTTGAGATAGAAATAGGGAATTTTGAATATACTTTTAATTTCTTTAATGGTTATTAATTTATTAATGGCTTCTATTGATTCATGAGTCAATTAGTACTTTATATTTTTCTAGAAAAATTTTCACTATACCTAAGTTTTCAATAAATCAGTCTAAGTTTTTAATAGTATTTCTTAATATTTAAAATTTCTCTACCTTGTCTTTAATAATGACTTCCTTTCATTCCTGATGTTATTTGTGCCTGTATATGCATTCTCACTCATTCTCTCCTGCTCTCTCCTTTTTCTGTCTCTGTCTCTCTCTTTTTTTCTCTCTCCTCCTCGTCTGTCTTGTTAGAAACCAGGTTATGGTTTTGTCAAATCTCTTTAATGTTTTTGTTTTTATATCATTTATAACTGTTCTTGTTACTTATATTTCTAACCCCCACTTTATTAGGGTATAGTTGACAAATAAAAATTATGTATATTTAAAGTGTATACATGATGATTTGATAATCATTTCATTGTGAAATGATTACCACAATCAAGCTAATTAACATTATCACAGGCATTTATTTTGTTGTATCTTTATTGAATTTACTTTGTTGTGCTTCTTCATCTCTCAGTGCATGTATTTTCAGAAATTCTAGTTTCAAAATATTTTTATATTTACAAATGATTTATATTTTAAGTCAAAATATTTAGGGTTATATTTTAAAGTTTTCCTATATATATTTTTAATTTTTTTGTTGTCATCAACTTCAAACTTAATTGCATTATGGTCAGAGATATGTAGTAAATTTATTTTGTGAACATTTTTGGTATTTGCTTTGTGGACAATTTTTATATCTGTTCAATGCCCTTGAACATTATTTTGTTTACTGGATGCTATGCCTTCTATGTGTCTGCTAGATAAAATTTATTATTTTTGGTATTCAAATCTTTTCTATTATTGTTAATGTCTTGTCTGCTTGATCTATATATTTCTGAAAAAAAGTCTTAAAATATCACTTTAAAATGTGGATTTGCTCATTTTTTATTTGTAATTGTCATTTTTTGGGAAACATTCAGAAGCTGTGATGCTGGGTATATACAAATTTATGATGGGTATACCTTTTTAAAGGTTTGCTTTCTTTACTAGTATGTGTAATGGCACTCTAAAGTTAATGTTTTGAATTAAAATTTTATTTTGTCTCACCAGTTTTCTTCTTCTTGGCCCTCAGAGGGGCCAAGTCATTGTATGTCATCGTTTTTAGCTTTTTCTTTTAGTGAGATAGAAAGCCATTACGGGAATTTGAACAAAAGAAAGACATGATAATGACAAATGTTCAAAGGGACACTCAGGCTGCTGTGTGAATAGACAAAAGTGGATCAAGGGGTGGAAGTAGAAAGAATAATTAGGAGTAATGAAATAACAACCCAGGAAATTGACTTCATCATAAGAAAACTGCCTACAAAAAAAAAAAAAAAAAAAAAAAAGCCCTGGACCAGATGGCTTTCCAGTAGAATTCTACAAACCACACAAAGAGGAACTGATACCAATCCTATTGAAAGTATTCCAGGCAAATGAGAAAGACAGAATTCTCCCCAAGTCATTTTATGAAGCTAACATCACACTGATACTCAAACCAGGTAAAAATCCAACAAGAAAAGGCAACTACAGGTCAATATTCCTAATAAACATAGACACAAAAATTCTCAACAAGATTCTAGCAAATTGGATCCAGCAACACATCTCAAAAATCATACCATGACCAAGTAAGCTTCATCCTTGGGATGCAGGGCTGGTTCAACATTTGCAAGACCATAAGTGTAATTAAATATATCAACAGACATAAAAACAAGAACATGATTGCATTAATAGGTGCAGAAAAGGACTTTGATAAAATCCAGCATCCCATCCTGATAAAACCTCCAACACCTAGGCATAGAAGGAGCATACTTCAAAACAGTAAGCACAATCTATGATATACCCATAGCCAGCATATTGCTAAATGGACTGAAACCAGAAGCATTTCCCCTGAAAACAGGAACAAAACAAGGCTGCCTACTCTCACCCTTCCTGTTCAACATTGTGTTGGAAGTCCTACCAAGAGTAATCAGATAAGAGAAGGAAATCAGAGGTATTCAAGTAGGAAAAGAAGAAGTTAAGTTATCTCTTTTTGTTGATAATATTCTATACCTTGAAAATCCAAGAGAATCTGTCAAAAACCTCCTTGCACTAATAAAGGACTTTGGCAAAGTCTCAGGGTACAAAATAAATGTGCAAAAGACAGTTGCATTCTTATACACCAACAACAAACAGGCAGAGGACCAAATAAAAAGCACCATTCCATTCACAATAACCACACCAAACAAAAAACAAATAAACAAACAAAACCCCCAAAACAAACAAACAAACAAATAAAAACACACCTCGGCATCTTCCTAACCAGAGAAGTGAAAGACTTTTACAATGAAAACTGCAAAGCACTGCTCAAAGAAATCCAAGGATACACAAGCAAATGGAAAAATATTCCTTGCTCATGGAAAGAAAAATCAACATTGTTAAGATATCCATCCTACCAAAGACAATCTACAAATTCAATGCAATGCCCATTAAATTACCAACATCATTATTCTCAGACCTGGAAATGACAATACAGAAATTCATATGGAAACATAATCCACGACAAATAGCCAAAACAATCCTTAGCAAATGAAACAAAGTGGGAGGTATCACATTTCCAGACTTTAAACTTTACTGTAAGGCTACAATAATCTAAACAGCCTGATACTGGTATAAGAACAGGCATATGGTCCAGTGGAACAGGATAGAGATTCCGGAAGCAAAACCTCAATTTCTCAACCAACTCATCTTCAACAAAGCTTCCACCAACAACCACTAGGGAGAGGAGAACTTATTCAGTAAACGGTGCTGGGAAAACTGACTGACCACGTGCAGAAGATTGAAACAAGACCCCTACCTATCACATACACAAAAATTAACTCCAAATGGATCAAAGACCTAAACATAAAACCTTAAACTATAAGAATCTTAGAAAACGCAGGAGACAGTCTTACATAAATCGGATTAGGCAACCAATTCCTGATAAAAACCCCAGGTATCCATGCCATAAGAGATAAGATAGACAAGGGGGACCTCGTTAAACTTAAAAGTTTCTGCAAAGCAAAATAAACTATCAGAGAGTGGGGAGACAGGCCACAGAATGGGGAAAAAAATATTTGCCAACTATATATCTGACAAAGGCCAATCATCTAGGATCTACAAGGAACTCAAACGTGCTTAAAGGGAAAAAACAGCCCTATTAAAAAGTGGGCAAAAGACATGAATGAACCCTTCTCAAAAGAAGACATATGGGCAGCCAACAGACACATGAAAAAGTGCTCAGTCTCACTAATTATCAGAGGAATGCATATCAAAACCACATTGAGATACCACCTAATCCCAATAAGAATGGTCATCATTAATAAAACCATCAACAACAGATGTTGGTGAGAATGCAGAGAAAAGGGAACACTTCTACACTGCTAGCTAGTGGAAATACAAACTAGTTCAACCTCTATGGAAAAGAGTGTGGCAATTTCTAAAAGAACTAGAAATTAACCTTCCATATGACCCAACAATCCCCCTAATGGGTATATACCTGGAGGAACTCAAAGCATTCTACAAAAAAGATACCTGCACATGAAATGTTTATTGCAGCACTATTCACAATAGCAAAAACATGGAAGCCACCATGCTGTCCATCAAAGCTGGACTGGAAAAAAAAAGTGGTACATATACATGATGGACTATTACACAGCCATAAAGAAGGATAAACATATAGACTTTACAGCAACTTGGATAGATTTAGAGTCAATAATACTCAGTAATCTATCATAGAAACAAAGAACTAAGTACACATGTTCTCACTCATAAATGGATCCTGACTATTTACTATAATATTATAAGAAAGGGATTGGCAGTAGTGGGATACTGCTGGGGTTGTGGGGGGGGGGGGACATAACATCAATAAGGGTACCTGATCTCAAACCAGGCAAAGTGGGAACCAAAGGGAGGCCCAAACTTTACCTGTACTATGTCCACCTGTATACCTAATCCTGAATTGTACCCCACTTCTTTAAAATAAAATATTTTTTAAAAAGGGTAATGAAATAGCTAAGAGTAATAAAATTGGCCAGAGAGGATGAGAATTTACACTTCCTACAACTGCAATGTAGGCTATTTAGGACTGGACTTCCTGCTGAGAACAATTGGTTAACCAGGAGAAACTACAGTTTTTAAATCTAGCCAAAAAAAATTAAAAGCCCCCAAGAAAGTGAAGATTTGTGGGTCCAATGTCTAGAGAAAGGAGGAACCTAGGGAACGAGCCCAGGATTGTAGGTTCTCCTCCCATTCTCCAAGGTGTTTGCCCATTCTAAAAGCATGGCCAGAAGGGTGAGAAACTGTGAAAAAGTTTCAAGACTCTCAGAGCCCACCAAAAGGACATGGCTTTGGTAGTAGCCAAGCCTTTGGTTGGTGAACCAGAAGGTCTATGTTAATAGAAGTAAAGTTAACCTAGAAAGTCAAGCTTTGAAAAAGTTCACTTCCTAGTTGAATAAGACGATCTGAGATTGGGATTGTTCCTACCTAGCTTTTGCCAGAAACAAAAGCAAATTCTCTTTAAAGAAATATAATATGATCCAAAGCCTCAACTTTTATTTATTTATTTATTTATTTATTTGAATTGGAGAGCAATGACACCATCATGGTTCCCCTCCACAGTCTCTTTCCAAAAGAATGGAAAATACAGAAAAAAGCGTAAAAGGTGTATCAGATATGTTTGCAGAAGAAAGAATAAAGAGGAGGCAATATTTGGAGAGATAATGCCTGAGAAGTTTCTAACCTATTAAAAGATACCAAACCAGATTTTAAAGAAGCATGGAAAACCTTACAAAGAATAATTGCAAAAGCCGGGCTCGGTGGCTCAGCCTGTAATCCCGCGCCTTTGGGAGGCTGAGGTGAGTGGATTGCCTGAGCCCACGGGTTCGAGACCCGCCTGGGCAGCGAGACTTCATCTCTACAATAAATCAAAAAATCGGCCAGGCGTGGTAGCGTATGCCTGTAATTCTGGCTACTCGGAAGGCTGAGGCGGAAGGATTGCTGGAGCCCAGCAGGTCAAGGCTGCGGTGGTCAGGAGCGGCCACTGCACTCCAGTCTGGGCGACAGAGTGAGACTCCAACTCAAAAAAAAAAAAACAAGAATAACTGCAAAGAAGACCACTCCTAAGCACATAATAGCAAAGCAATTGAAAACCAAAATCAGAAAGAAAATATTAAAAGCAGATAGAAAAAAGAAACATCACCTCCAAAGAGGCAAGAATACGACAGCTGTTCTCTCAAAAAAAAAAATGAAAGTCGGTGAACAAAGGAATTATGTTTTCAAGGTACTAAAAGAACTTAACTGTCAACCTAGAATTTTATATTCTGTGAGGATACCTTTAAAAAACTGAAGCTGTTCTCAGACCAACAAGACTAAGAAACAAGATATTAGCATACTTATGCAATACATAATAATAAAACTTTCAACTTGTCAAAAAGATAACAATTCTGGCTTAATATGCATCTAATGACAATGCTTTAAAATTATGTAAAGCATAGTAAGACACTGCCAGGGGAGGTGGGATGGGGTAGGGATGGGCACATAACATCAATAAGGGTGCCTGATTTCAAGCCAGGTGAGGTGGGGACCAAAGGAAGGCTCAAACTTTACCTGTATGATGACCACTTATATGCCTAACCACGAATTGTATCCTACATCTTTAAAATAAAAAAAAATAGGTAAAGCAAAAATGGACTGGGTTAAAAGAAAATACTGACAAATCTGTAATCATGGTAGAAGAATTTAACATGCCTCTCTCAATAAATGATAGAACAAGCAGACAAAAAAAAAAGATACGGATACAGAAGATTTGAACATCACAATTAACAAACTGGAGATTTCACTCTCAAACGACTTTCTTTTTAAATGCACAAGAAATATTTGCCCAAACTGACATATACTGACTACAAAGCAAGTCACAAAAAAGTTTCAAAATATTAAAATAATTCAGAGCAATTTCTCTGACTACAGTGTATATATACTAGATATCAATAAGACCAAGAATGCTAAAAAAATTCACAAAAGTTAGGAATTACAATAATAATAAGGATTAAGTATAAATATTTAAGCATCCACCTCAAGAAACTAGAAGAGAAAAAGCAACTTTAATTTATAAAAAGTAAGACTGATAAAGAAAAAAGAAAAGATACAAGTAATCAGTATCAGGACAATACTATAGCTCTTATAGATGTAAAAATTATAATCAAAATATATTTAATAACAGCATTATGCCAATATATGTTCAAATTTAGATAAAATGTAGAGAGTCCTAGAAAATATAACTGACCAAAATAAAATATCAAAATAATACCATATTTATTAAAGAAACTGGATCTATAGTTTTAAACACCAGGCTGAGATGGCTTCATCAGTGAATTCTATTAAACTTTTAAGAAATAAATAAACCCAAAATAGCAAAAATTCCTCCTAAAAGAAAAGAAAAACAGAAAATTTTCCAATTCATTTAATGAAGCCAGCATAGACTTGATTTGATTTCAAAACTTAATACGAATATTACAAAACATAAAATTACAAAGCAATGTCTCTCTCTTTCTCCCTCACCTCCTACTTCCTCCCTTCCTCTTTTTCTCCCTCATTCCTTCTCAGGAACATAGATAAAAAATTCCAAAAAAAATATTAGTGACCAAATCTAGCAATATTTAAACAGAATAATATATTATGACCAAGTTGAACTCATTCTAGTAACGCAAATTGGTTTAACGTTTGAAAACAATTAATTAATTTATTTATTTATTTTTGAGTTGGAGTCTCACTCTGTCGCCCAGACTGGAGTGCAGTAGCCGCTCCCGGCCACCGCAGCCTCGACCTGCTGGGCTCCAGCGATCCTTCCACATCAGCCTTTTGAGTAGCTGGAACTACAGGTGCGCGCTACCACGCCCGGCTAATTTTTTTTATTTATTGTAGAGATGAGGTCTCACCTGCCCAGGTGGGTCTCGAATGAAAACAATTTATTTTAAATTATCATATTAATAAAATAATTAGGAGAAAAATCATGTGGTTATTTTAGTAGATATAGAAATAGCAGTTGGTAAAATTCAAAACCATTCTTGTTAAAAACTCCTAGCAAGCCATAAATAGGAGGTGTTATGAATGAAACGTTTCTGCCCCACCTCCCCTTAAATTCATATGTTGAACTTCTAAACACCAAAGTGATAGTATCTGGAGATGGTATCCTTGGGAGGTGATAAGGGGATAGTGGTGGTCACAGAGATGAAGCCTTCATGATTGTATTAGTGCCCTTTATAAAAGAGATACCAGAAAGCTTGCTCTCTCTTTCTCTACATGCTTACACCATGGAAAGGCCATGTGAAAACACACAGAGAAGATGGCTGTCTACATACCAGGAAGAAAGCCCTCACCAGAATCTGAGCATGCTGACACCCTGATCTCAGATTTTTGGCCTCTAGAATTATGCAAAAATAAATTCGACTATTTAAGGCATCCAGAAGACAGACAGAAGCAACTTCCTTAAACTGGTTAGAGGTATCTTCAAAAAACCTACAGTAAGTTTGATAATTAATGGAGAAATCCTGAAAGAATTCCTTTTGAAATGTGAAATGAGACATTAATTTCCTCCATTACTACTATTCAGCAGTGGGGGTGGGGTGTGGGTGGGGTAAATTTAGGCAATGCAATAAAGCAAGAAAAATAAAAAATATAATGTTTAGAAAGGAAGCAATAAAATTGTCATTAATTGCAGATGACATAATTGTGAATGTAGAAAATAATCTACAGATAAACTCTTAGAATTAATAAGTAAGTTTAAAAAAATACTGGATACAAGGTCAATATATACAATCAATTATATTTCTGTTAATCAACAAAAAGAAACTAGAAAATAAATTTTAAAAAGATACCATAAGCAACAGCATCAAAAATCATTCAGTGCTTAGGAAAGAGGTACAGGATCTTCACAAAGAGAATTATCATATATAATTGAGAGACTTTTTAAAAGACCCAATATAATGGAAGAATATAGTATATTCATGTATTGAAATACTGAATATTAAGATGTCACTTGTCCTCAAGTTGATCCACAGATTAATGTAATCCCAATCAAAATCTCAGCAATATACTAGGGCAAGTATTAGGATTAAGAAAGACTTGGGTCTCATGAAAATAAAGTTGTGCTGAATAACTCAAAAGAGTCATTTAGCTCCACTAAGTCAGCTGAGTCAAGAAAGAAAATCCAGTGTTGAAAGAGCTGGGCTTTAATGTGCGAGAAAAATATGGAATTATAAAGTAAATTAAGTATGTAGAAAAGAACATTAATATTTCTTTTGTGCTTTATGGTCTGACTCATCTTTCACATCCATAATTTCCTTGAGAGGTCACAGCATCCTGAGATGGAGAATTCTCATTCTCATTCTACTGGTGAGAAAACTAAGGCTCAGAGAGCATTTAAGAGGTCATAGAGATTTGAAATTCTAGAATGGGGGTAAGAATACGTTTTTTTTCTCTGGATTCTTGTCCACAGCCCTTTTCAGACAAAGGTGTTAAAAACTAATGTATATGTACCACTCAGGGCATGCAGGTACATAAAAAATGTTATTTAAATTTGAGATATATGCAAATGTGAAAAGGAAGATATGCACAAATGATTATCACAAAAGACAGAAAAGAATAAATACATGCTTTTGAACATACTCTTCCCTCAGCGTGGGATGCCTCTTGCTGCTTTATTCCTGGCAAACTCTTGGTTGTCCTTATAAATTACACTGTCGGATTTTTTTCTCTGGACAACCATCCTTTCCATACATGCAGAGTTCAATGTTAATTTCATTTTCAGAAGTGGCATGGTGTAGAGATCAAGAACAGGGGGTCTGGAGTTATATTCTGAGTTTGCATCCTAGTTCTGACACTTCATAGATGCTTAACTTTAGACAGATTACTTAGCCTATCAGAACCTTTATTTTCTTATCTGTAGAAGATAGATAGTAATATTAGTATCCACCTTATGGTATTGTTGTAGTGATTAAATAAATCAATATATGTAAAGTGCTAGAAATCTGCCTGGTACCTGGCACACAGTTGGTATTATATAGGTGAACACTGTGATTAACATTAATATTTTTTTTTTTTTTTTTTTTGAGTTGGAGTCTCACTCTGTCACCCAGATTGGAGTGCAGTGGCTGCTCCCGGCCACCGCAGCCTCGACCTGCTGGGCTCCGGCGATCCTTTCCGCTTCAGCCT